>NW_010339382.1:45007-81968 GCF_000700745.2 Antrostomus carolinensis | reverse complement strand
AGGAATGCCATGGATAAATAACATGTTTTCCCACTGATAGCTGCCTGGAAATGGGAGGATACCTCTCCAAGCCCTCTTCACGCATTTTTGACTCTGATGTAGTAGCAGCAAACAGATCTCTCTTAAATTGAGCAAAAAATCTGCCAAGGCTAAAATCCTCCCGCTTCCTTCCTATCAGTCTTTTTTCTGCTAAAAATAGCCCTCTAAGCACCATTTATCAGGTGGTTTACCATCTGGAGAATGAACACTTACTGCAGTCGCTGAAACTTGCAGGGTTGGGATCTAATTCATAGAGTTCTTTGGCATTTTGTCTTTACAGACCAGTCTTTCCTTTATTTCCCACTCCCTCTTTTTTTTTTAAAAAAAAAAAAAAAAAAGCACTAACTTGCTCCTTGGTGGAATGCAGGTTACCATAGAAAACATTCTTAAATTGCTCTATACCTGATACTTATTTGTATTTTCTTCTCAGTTTCTATTAGCCAAGAAGTAATTCTCTGCCTTATCCGCAACTGAAGCCAGAAAAAAGCAGTGACCAGAGGCAACAGTCTCAGGGCTGCAAAGGGTTTTCTTTTTTTTTCTTTGTTTTTTTCTCTTTCTTTTGCTTTGTGGTGGTTATTATAATTCTATTTATTTTTTCTCTTTTTAAGATGAATAAAGATTACTGCAGCACTGAATTAAAATGCTTGCTATTGTGTAAAATGTTTGTTTTTTTAAAGAAAGTAGAGGAAACTTTTAAAATGCTTTAAAGAGAGGTTTTTTTCATGGACCACAAATGGAAACTGTTTTAATTTTGGGTTCTCCTTAGTAAAAAGTTGTGCTTTTGATGTTGGTCAGGAGGGGTCCTTTGATGCCTCTTGTTTATTGTTGAGAAGAAGGAAAAACGGAAGGAAGTTCAATTTCTTGGTATATTCCTCTTTATATTCCTATTTTCTTTTGGGACAACATTTAGACAATTTGAAGTAGACTAACTCATGTCCTTAAAGCAAAGTATCTGTTGGGAGAGCAAGAGGAGTATCTACTGAATGAATCCAGTTCTGTGCCCAGATTTGCTGTCTAGACTTATACTGAAGAGAGGTAGATTTATGGATGGTGGAGAATGCAGTGGTTAGCTTTGCTGAATGCAAAGGCAGTCTCAGTGCTAGTACAAATGCCTACACAATAGTGGTTGCAAACTTGCATATAGCATCTAGCACATTAATTACAGTTTCACTGGGAATGGAAATGTCTAACAGACAGTACTTCTCTGACTCTGTAAGGTTTAAAAAAATAGTGATTGCCTCTGGCAGTATAGCATTTACAAAATCAAATGCATGTGTTCTATATATGTAGTGCTACACATGTATCACTGTTCTATAAAAGTGCATCTGTGCCTCATCTTGGATCACATGTCATCAGCTTTGTGTGGCATTTACTGCCAGGATACCATTAGAAAGAAAATTCACAGTATAATTAAGAAAACATACACTTCTTACTGCCCGTCATTTATCTCTCTATCTCCAATAAAAACCGGATCTGTAACATCTGAATTCCCTTAAATAATATGAAGTAGTAGCATGTGGCCAGGTTGCTGGTTACCAGCCTGACCAGGGATTGCTGCTATTGTCTGCTCTCTTACAGCCAACTTTACCTGGCATACCATGCACCAATGAATCATTCTATTTGCATTCTAGAAGGCAGGAGGATTCTGAAGTGGTAATCAAGTTTTCCATCACCTTGCAAATTTTATTACTGTAGATATCCAGAATCTGATTCTCCTTGCAGCTTAACAAGGTACTGGGGAGAGTCATTAATTTCAATAAAGCTGTGGATTTACACTTGTAAAGGAGAAGAGGACTGGTGCTGTCAGTGGTAATGATATAGACTGAAGAAAGGTAAACCTTCTTTGTTCTCAAATTGGCTCCAGAAAATTGTAGCTCTAAATGTTTACTCTAAACCTGAGATTACAGTGGTTTATGGTCATGTAAAGTTGCTTAAATATTTAAAACAACCTCTGCCAAGCAAAACAGGATGCATAAAAAAACCTATCTTGTTTCAGGTGGCTGGGGTTTCTTTTCTCTTGGTGCTGTCTGTCTGTTTATTTGTTTGAAATAAAAAAATCTGAAACAGCTAACCAGGAGAGAGAGTAACCCAACAGGGAGATCTCTTCTCCAGCTGAGGTAAACTTGCAAAATAGGCTCAGATGAGGTGTCTGCAGTAATTCTTCTTGCTTCACTTTCTAAATACTCATTGTTTCCTCCTTCCTGCAAGCCAGGACAACTATAAGATACAGAGGAGACCTGACTGGAACACTAAGGGAGAGATTAATATCACTCACTTAAGAGACTTTGAGATTTATATCTACACATTCTAACTGCTGTTAACTTTTGTTTGCTATAGAATATTGAATACAGTAGAGATTTCTGATTTTCATCAGATGTTAGAGAAACTAAATCTAGTTTACAAAGCCAGCAAGAATGCCAGGACCTACCATGAAACAGAATTTCCAATTAGAATGAATTCACTCATATTTGACAGGAAATTTTGTTAGAAATGTGTAATGACTCTTTCCTCTCTCATGATTTTATTTTTGCTATGATTCTGCTGCATGGGATCTGTACTTGAGGTTGCAGCCTTTAATATACTGCTGAGGCCTTTCTTGGAAGCACACACTTCAATGCAAAGGTATTTAATTTGAGTAATCCCACTTGTTAACGGGAATCTTAGAGCATATCTACAGTGTACAGCAGATGCTGATCTTGCACAGGCTGCCTTTGCACACAATGCAGAGTAGCTGTGTCAGTTTTGCACAGACTCTGTAGTGATTAGTTCTGTTGAGAAACAGAACATATCACTGAGGCTGCACAGTGACACTGGTTGGACCATACTGTAGGACTGTAGTCTTCTCGCATCTAAGCTAGTACCACTCCAAAGCCTGGCATTGTACAACATGGACACAACAGCCCAGTTTTAGGGTTTATAGCATTATGTGGCTGAGATGCATCATCAAATTAGTAAGCTGAAATTGAAGGGTTGGAGTGGATCTCTGTAAAGGGATTTGAATGGAGCTTCAACTTGAGATCTGCTGATGCTGAGTGAAAAACCTTTTGTCTCCTTCTTCTTCTTCCTCTCATGTCCAACCAAATAGTACCATCAGATTAGGGCATTCTCTGACAAAATACAGGGTCTTAATCCCTTCAGAAAGGAAAATTATTGAACCAAGATCATTCATTCAGTCCCTAAATAATCATAGAATCATAGAATGGTATGAGTTGGAAGGGACCTTAAAAATCATCTAGTTCCAATCCCCCTGCCATGCACCGGGACACCTTCCACTAGACCCGGTTGCTCAAAGCCTCATCCAACCTGGCCTTGAACACTATGTTTGGAGTATTTTCCTACAAGAACTATTTCCAGACTGAGGATCCCATCTACGTAGAGCTACTTCAATGTCACTCTAACTCAGGAGTGAAGGGAAGATGTGTCCCTGAGCTCTGTATTTTGTATTACCTAGCTCTAGATGGCTGCACACTCAGTGTGCCAACTAGCTGACCCCTTACAGAAGTGCGTAAGGTCCCCAGCACTGATGCAGTGGACTCTGTAACACCTGAACATGTACTTTGTTTATGTTGTCTTTTTAGTACCTTCTTAAATAGGCTGCTGAATATGTGCAGTGAATGAGGCCAAAAGATAGGATGCAAAGAGTTCTCTCACACCATTGTGAATGTATAATAAAAATATGTCCTCATCTAAATCTTGTAGGGGACAATGCAGATTGAAATTGTGTCTTTGTCAGATCTATTTTCCCTGCGTTACGTTGTGGGGTTTGGTTTTTTGATTTTTTTTTTTTCAATAGTTAAATTTGTATTGATTCATACAGCAAATAATACGTAAAATACGAGGATATTTGCTCTTTTTTTATAGCCATATGTTTCTGTGATTTTTCTAACATCACAAATACACACCAAAGATGTCCAGAATTAAGCATTTGTGCTTCAGACAAAGACCAACATGAGATCTCAAATTGTCCGAGCACTGAAAATGCAGCAAATATCTAGCACATACTGACAAATGCAGCTCAGATATTCACATCCATGAGTTCTTTGCAACTACAGTAACTCAGGTAAATTTTGAAAATACCATTAAGCAATACTGGAGTACTGGTCGCTTTAATGTCTGATTGATCAGTCTAGGAAATGTCTGTGAAACAGATCATTGTCTTATAGTTACTGAGAGGGTGTGTAGAGAAATGTAGCTGATTTTCAGGTGTAGCAAGGTCTAGTTTTGAAATAAGTAGCTAGATCTTCACATTTATAAATCCAGACAGTAAAAATGCCATTTTCCAGGAGTCATATGGAGTTCTGCACAGCAGACACTGTCTGATAGTAATCAGAATAATGTGAGCCTACATTTATTTGAAGCTTGGCCATTTGGCTACCTTGACCTATTTTGATTTACTTTCCATCTTTTTATATCCCTCAGAACCTCATATTAACTGCTGATGGATCCAAATACTGGGGTTTTTTTCCTCCTTCTTTCTCTGGCAGTAGTCACTTGTAGTCATTGAGTGACCAAGAGGTTTGCCAATTAGAGAAGTTTCTTCCTCTTTTTCCTAAAAATATTTCAGTGTTAGTGCCATGTCGACATGACACTTTCTATCATCTTACTGTTGTAGGGTCACTCTTTTCAGCCTGAAGTTCGAATTTGATATTAAATTGACAACGGTTGGGCAAATCAGTCCACTGTGAAGCCTTTTCCATGAGAAAATGTTTGGCAGCCCAGGGGGAAGATCCAGCTATTGGCTAAAACCCTCCATTACAAGCTGTCAGGAAGCAACCCTAATCAGGGACAGCTGACCTGGGGATGACAGTTCTCTTCCACAGTCATTTGCATGGTTCCAGAATCTTGTTTTTGTTCCACCTTGGCACAAAGAAGAAAACCTTTTGAACTTCTTAATGCCAATCAGATTCTGACAAACTCAGAGTAATGTTTTCCAGCTCATTCACTCCAAATCCAGAAAATCAAGAACTGTGACGGGTCTCTTTTGCATCTCAGGTTAGTATCCTTACTGATAGCTACAGAGTCTGCCCTTGTTTTCCTCCCTTTTATTTGCTCCCTGGAGCCACCTTTCCATATGAAACTCAACACTTCTCCAATACATCTTAGGGTGCATCTTCAAGGCCAAAACTTTTGGCCAACTTTAATAAAAAAGATAAGGTATGTATAAATTGAACCCTTTTACCACCAAAAAAGCCCTTCTAAAATTAATACTGTAAATTCAGTTACAAAAATGTTATATTGCCAACATAGCAGAGGTAAACTCTGGATCTCCCAGAACGCTGCCAAGCCATTTAATAAAAAAGTGATTGAGCTCATGTCAGTTGACGTCTTAGATCTAAAAAAAAAAGCCAACAAATGAATACTTTTTAGCACAGTGAAATTGCTTTATTGGCTTTGCTCATTCTTTGAATGTGGGAAACAAGATCTTTACAGAGTTCAATATTGCTAAGAAGAGCTAAGTTATAAAGGCAGAATTTGAGAATATTCATTGAAATTGATGGTGCAAGACTGAGGCCTATTCTTCATAGGACAGATTGTATATCTGTTCACTGACATCATGTTTGTTTTACCTGTGCTTTGCACCTGGACACAATAGTGTAATTGAAAAATAGAGAGAACAGCTGAGGCAGTTTATGAAACAAGCATCAGGATATGTTTCTTTCTGCTGAATTAAGAAATAAAGTGGTTGCAACATGTTCTTTTAGAAAATGACAGTATAATAGTCAAATTTTTTTCATGGAAAGACAGTAACTAGGAAAATTAAAATACTAGTAAGAATAAAAACTCACTTGGAAAAATGTAAAGTTAAAACACTGTATAAAGTTAAAGCATTAGATGGAACTTTTTTTTCTTCCCTCTTGTGATTTTTTTTTTATTATTAATTTTTGTTTTAGCTACAACAGAAAAGATGCAGTAAATGATTCCAGTTAGTTTGACACTACATGAAAATGAGCACAGGAATTTGCACACAGTGACGGACTGAAAAGGTAAAGGTAAATCTACAAGGCTAAAAGAAAAACCATTTTATTGTCCACTGGGAAATGAAATGGTTTGGATATTTTGAGAAACAACTGATTAGACAGATATGACATTTGCTCCAAATGTTGAAAGATAAAGTGCCAAAATGAAATCACAAGTGTGAAACAAATCTAAATCATCTACAAAAACACAGGGACATTCAACTAAAGTGAAAAACCCTAAAAAACTAACATGCTTATCATTCAGTCTACTTTACTAATGAAAGGGATTATTGCAGTCTGAAACTGATTTATTAGAACCAAATACCTCCTGTATAATTATTTTCTTGTTTTGCTTGTTTCTTCTGCCCCCTTTCCCATTAAGGTAGAAGGACAATACCATAAAATGTCTTTGGAAGAATCTTTATTATAAATGCTGTCAATATGGAAATTCAGAGTAAGAAGAAATAGATGGAAGAGACAAGAAATGAAATCACAATATCACAGGGTATTTCAGGTAGGAAGGGACCTTGGGAGGTCCCTAGTCCAACCTCCTGCTCAAAACAGGAGCAACTCCAAGGTCATGCCAGGCTGTTCAGGGTTTTTTTCCATTTGGGTCTTGAAAAACTCCAAAACCAGAGACAGCACAACTTTTCTGAGCAACCTGCTACGTTCTGTGACTGTTGTCCTTAATCCCTTTTTTTTTCACATACAGTTTGTTTCAGTTTGTGCCTTTTGCCTCTCATCCTCCCACCACACACCACTGTGAAGACCCTGGTTCCTGCTGGTCCAATCTTTCAGTGCCTAGGTCCCTCTGAAATGCAGCCCTGCCCTTCAGCATATTGACTAATCCCCCCAGTTTGGTGCTGTCTGCAAGACTGATAAAGGTGTAGTCTGTCACTTCCTCCATACCATGGATAACATTAAACAAGACAGGTCCCAACACACTTGTAACTGGCCTCCAGGCAGAGTACAACCCATTAACCTCTAACCCTGGGGCCTAGTGATCCAGTGCTGCAGAATATTGTTCTGTTCTGGTATATTCTCACCTAGGTGGAAACAACGTTCTGAAAACAAGATGACTTCCTTAAAAAAATAATTCTGGTTGTAATCTGAATAAGTAGAATGGGGAAAAAATGCTTGGTCTATTCTTGTCCTGGAAACATTTTAAAAAGAACTCTTTTAAACAGTGTTCTCACTAGCAGGATGTATCTTTGGCCAGCATATACAGACATGGTGTCTGTTATAAATGATTTTACAGAACAGTGCTATTGAGTGTGCTGAGAAACTTGAGTTGGCATTCTGGTAGCAAGATCCTTCCAGCACAAGTACAAAAATGGCCAAAATTGTCAGCATCAAACTGTATAAAGCACCACCAGCAAGTTCTGGTAGAATATATACTACAACCATTCTCTCAAGGAAAATAAATTATTCTAACATGTAATGTAAATGTTTCTACCAAAGTAACTACCCTTAATTTTGCTAACATGCACTCTGGTCCCAGAAAGCTCCATAGCATTTAAGCCTATAAGATTTGGTTTGTCAGCTAGGTTAAATCAATTTTGCTGCAACATACTTTTATTTTGCAAGTGGCTGCAAGGAGAATAAATGTTGCAGAAGAATATAATTTTAGATTAATAAATTGAAATCAGCTGTCACTTCTCAAAAATCTTAGTTTTTTTCTCTTTCTGCTAATTTTTTCCCAAAGTACTCTGTTTTAACTGCACGGTCACCCTGATATATAGAACAATTTTTTCTCACTGATTTCCATAAAACAAAAAAGATGTAGTAGGATGTTGAAAAGATGGGCAGAATGCATAAAAGACTTCTCAGAACAATGAATTTCCTAAGTGAAAAAAACTTCTGCCTGCATATTTTCTTTGATTGAATCCATATGTATGTAGTCCTGTAAATAAATAAATCAAGACGATGCATGATTTGCTGTGGGAACGACAGACCACTGTCAGAAGATAACTGCTCTCTAGATTGCCTTTTCTACTGTCTTTGCCTGGAAACATCAACATGACTTTTTAAGTAGAGTTGTTAAATTGCATAAAATTCATACCGATCCAAAACAAACAAACAAAAAAATTCAGAATCTGCTGACTGTATGGACTGCATTTCTATTGACTATGATGGTTGCTTAAACAGCTTCAGATGCCCAGATTCAAATATGTACCACCATTTCAGAAACTCAAGTAGATACAAATATTTGCATAGGGCTGGCAAATGACACAAGACATCCAAGAGAACTGCACTGTTCTGAAGAGTCAACTGAGGGCCAGGTAGTGTACCCTAGGCATCTAAAATAGCAGTAGGCACGTGTTTAGGCAAGTAAGTCCCTTGTATGCATGTAGGTAGGCAAATACGGAGTTCAATCTCACCTTTAACAGGTCTCTAAATGTGGTGAATGAAAACATACAGAAGAAAGTCCTTAAGCAAAGCTACCAAAGACCTCCCTGTATATCAGGGCCTATTCCTCTTACTGTTAGACCTAGTACTGGACTGAGCTCTTTGGATAACCTCATTCCCTTTAGTAGTTTCAGTAAAATTAATATTTACATTCAATAACAGTTCTAGAAACAACATTTAGAGCTCTTCAATTTTTCTTCAAAAATGAGTTTTTGCCATGCTTTTCTCTTATTTTGAAGTACACAACCATACAAGTCATCCAGCATGATTCCTTTTTGGCTTCCTGAAAGGAAGCTGTTCAATTTATTCCCTTCTTCTGTGACTCTGGAGTTACTTTAAGAGAAGGTATCCTGAATTAAAAAGAATATTCCCACAGTAAACACTGTGCCATTGAGCTTTTGAGTTGGTATGAAAACCTGTAGGTACCAAACCTAGGAAAGGAGTTGTGCATGGGACACTAACAAAAATGCACATCAGTACCTGAGAGCATATGCGTGAGAGGTTGTTTAGACTATATTTACTGCTATCCTTCCAGCTTTTACAGGTCAAACTATGTGGGGATACACAGACAAAGCTTGTGGGAGAAGTCGCCTTTGCAGAAAGATTTTCTTAAAGAATAGTAAAAGGTTGTTTCCTTACACACTGACAAAAAAAAAAAAAAAAAAAAAAAAAAAATTTTGGCTGTTAGTCAAAGTAGTGGCCAGTTTTGCTAGAGAGACATTTTAGTTTAACAGCTTAGTGTCCAGGAATACTGTGAAACATTTTTCCATGAAATTTTTTATTTACCTGGTTGGAGTGGCTTGGATTCACTCATAGCAACAGTGAAGAAGCATGTCTTTTCAGTATAATGACAACAAAGAAATATTTAACTCAAGAAAATAAATTATAAGTTTAGAAAAAAAGACTGAAGATTCATATCTTTACCTTTATTTTTCTTACTGCTCTTTTGGTACCTAGGTAGCTATGTATTGGGAAACATCTTTAGGAAGTTTGTGGTGATTTTGACTGTTTATGTAATTTGCAAAGTGAGCTTAGGAGAGCTTTCTGTTTATCAAAAAACAGTTTTGAAAAACATTTTCATAGTCAATACATGAATAATTAATTGACTAATTAGAACAAATCTATGAGTATTTGTAAGAAAAGTATATTACACTTAAGCAGCTGACTATTTTAGCTTACAAATGGAATATTTTATGATGTTAAGAATGCTGCATGAACCCACTCCACAGTGGTAATGAAGGGATTCCTTCATGCAGCCAGTATAAACACCAGATGAAATAAAACAGTTCCTCTGCAATGAACTCTCAGATAAAATGTCATCTCCTAATATTTTGTTAAACATTTTTTTTTTTTTTTTTGTGAGAAAGGATGCCTGCCTGTCAGTTTTTTGGTCTTTCTTAACTCATTACTTAGATTCACAGCCTCTTTCCATTTGTTTATCTTTAAGACATTTTGGCCTGCTATTAAGTATGTCTTGCAGAAGGCAATAAACACCCAGTATTGAACTAACAAAAGGAGTCCTCAAAATATGAGGATGGTTTTCACAGTATCTGGACACTTTGTAGCACAGTGGAGGAAGTATTTGATCTGTGTCTGGCTGGATTATTTCTACCTTAAAAATCTTTCTGTATTTTCAAAACATTTTTTTGATTTCTCCTTATTCTCTTCTCATTTCATGCCATGGATGTTTTTGCTTTCTCTTCCTAGAGTCACTGAATCTATGTTTTAAGAAGGTTTTGTTTTATATGGAAGTATGATACATGTTAAGGGACATGTTTTCTGCTTTTTAGTACGCAATTCTTTTGAAAGACTAAAGGCATGATTAATGTCAACTAAGAGGATTTTTTTTTTTCTTGTCTTTGATGTCTAGCACTGCAATTCTGCTAAAATAGAAGAAAGAGTGAAAGCTTAATCTGTTTAAAGTTAGAAAACATTGTTTATACCACTTTAGTAAGTTTATTTTCCGTCCCTGTGTTCAAAAGAAAAATACTTGGATTTGCTGAAATTCCATTAAAATAGACAGGGGAGGAAAAAAAGTCTGAAAAAAGTAATGGGAAATGAAAAAGGAAAGAGAAGAATGAGCTACCAACAAAAATTAAAGCTGTAATATGTTATTTGTTGTTTTTTTAAACTCTTGAGAAGAAGAAAATCCTGCAGCTGATAACTATGTGCAATAGTCGGACCATGTTCATCTGCTCTTGAGGCCCTACTAAAGTGAGAAGTCTGTTGCCACTCCTCACATGAGGATACCCATTATCAAATCAGGTCACCCTAAGCAGTAATGATGTAACCTTCATTCCCCATTATTTCAGTGAACACCAAGGTACCAGAGCTCATTCTCTCCAGCCCAGATTTCAGTGCCTGATGGCCCAGGATCATCCACAGCTCCTTTTGTAGTGACTAGAGACTCTGAGGGTCTACCCTCCAGAGGGTAGTCCAGGTCTCCATGGTGAGATTTCTGTTTCCCTCTCATTATTGACTATGGAGATCATGTGACACAATGTATTCCTAATTGAGGCACCTAACAGTTTCTATATATGTAATAAAACAGAGAAGTGAAGCTTGTACTATCAGTGTTGAACAAAAAAGACTATCATATATTAGAAAGATAAATTAATATTATATGAAAGCCAAAAGGAGGGAGAGTAAAATTTAAAATATTATACTTGATCTTTAGGAAGGGTTAATGTAGAGATTGGACAATTGTTCTGTCTTTTGCTGCCCACCAACAGGTGGGCTACAAGGAAAAAAAACCCAAAACATTTTTTAAGTCAGGTAAGAGGTAGGGCTGAGCACTACTTTCCCCTTCATGCCTGAAACACATGTGTCAGCGAATGTCACATTCTTTCACTTAGTATTTATTAGTTGAATGTAGAGAAGATAATAGTGAGAAGACAGTAATTTCACATTTTTTTTCGAGTTATATAGCTTGCCTTTTACCAAAGATGATATTGCAGTTAAAGATACATTAATAAAAAATGCATCTATAAAACCTCTTTAGAAATCCATGCATGCTCACTTTACTTTCTGACTGAATTCTACTGGAATTTTTCATAAATTACTCTCTCAGCTGCTGGCTGTGTATTTTCTTTCCAATTGAGAAATTTATTTAATATTTTTCTTCCCTCTTTACTCAATAGTTGTCTTTCACTTTTCTCTTCCTTATACCTTAATTGTACAGAAAGGGGAAGGGGAAGGGGAGGGGAAAAAGGTGGGGAAAGGAGAAGGCAAAGAGGAATCTATAGTCCCGTGTTAGGGACATGCATTGTAATGTCCTTCTGTCATGTAAGGAAGGGTGCAGCATCCAGTTTTGTAAAACTTCCTCACCACTTTCACAGCTGTACCCTACCCTATAGATAGTTCTTTTCTGTTTTGGTTAATAAATAAGGAGTACATCCATGAAGCTATTTAGTACTGTTTTTCTCCAGTCTGACAAATCACTCTGCCATAAACAATATATATCATAAAAGAAAAAAATATATCACAATTTCATCCATCAGTGAAGATTTCTGTTAAGGGGTTTTGGGATTTTTTTTCTCCTTGGGAAGAAATAATTTGCTATTTCCTTCTGCATTTAGCCGTCTACATTTATCAGTCCTGTCCACAGGAACAGGACAGTTGGACTCTATGAACTGAAAGGTCTTTTCCAGCCAAAACAATTCTATGATTCTATGGGCCATGACTGCATTTTGAGAGCCAGCATCAGTAGTTACCTAGTAGAACAGACACTGCACAGTAGGACAACCACATAACAATAAAGCCAAAACTAAGAGGAGATTTTTTTCCTGTGCTTTTACATCCTGTATTTTCAGAAACGTACTTTGATCTATACAACCTAAATCAGCCCAAATCTCAGTAAAATGTCTATATAGACTTTCAGCTTTCATGATGCAGTCCTTGTCTTTGTTTCTCACCAGGAAATCCATAATAAGCAGTGGGGTTTGCCTCCCAGATAAATAGTGCTGAGTTTTTGGCTTCTGGTTATTTATGCGTATATTTATCCACTATCTCATATGTCACAGCCACAGAAGCTAGAAACTTTGTGCTGGTTTGTGAGACTCTTATGTATCTATTACATTGAAAAAAAGATAATTAGATTACTTGAGTTTTTGTTTTCATTGAAATCTTAACTTCTTGTCTCTAGAATTCAGTGAGAAATTGCCCTTTGACAACACAAAGCAAAATTAAATCCCTGGAATATTCCTACTTCCTTGTTCTTAAGAGACTTACCTGTTATATACCATCTATATTTTTTATTACTATCTAGAGTTTATTTTGTTCCCATTATACAAATAGTATTAAAGCCCTATCCTTTGATATATTAAAAAATACTACATTTCCTTCCACTAAAGAACACTTGAAAGCTGGGATGACTTTTTAAATATATGGAAATTTTTAACTCTCTTCAAATGCTACTATTACAATTATTTTACCAACACCCTATGTAAAAGACTGCCCTGAGCAACTAGACAGTCTGCTCATTACGACAAAGGCTTACCATTCCCTTTCTGATTTATTGTGGGATATATCATTTGCCTATCTGCTAAATTAAGTTTGATAACTGAACAGTAAAGACACCATTATAACAGGCAGCTATAAACTGAAGAGATAATAGAAATAGGTTATTTATACATTAATATTCTTTTTAAAACACATATACTCCCTTTAGGACAGATTATAATTTTCATTCACTGGAAAGAATTTCAGCACCAACAGTTTAGACAATCACTTCTCTCACGGAAGGCTGATTCCCACATTTACTTTTCAGAGAGTAAACTCATATTCACTTCCTTCTTTGTTTAAACAGAAACTTGGCAACACATCCATTTTCTATAGGACAGATTAACTAACCTGCTAAGGGGAATGCCTTGCAAAATCAAAACAGACCTAAAAATACCAAGGGCAAACATACCCCCTGGTAGAGAATATATCTAACTGCAGGAAAGACCCCCAGTTTCTTCACAGTGTTGTCATGACATAACATCTCTTACCTCTAGAAACATTAGTTCAACAGCAAGAAATTTATCTCTTCTGGCAAGCAGAAATGATGTTTTGCAACCCAAAAGTTTTGTTCATGGTTTTCCGCGTCCTTCTCTGTAAACACTGGCACACCTCTGAAACTATAAAATTATGAAATTTGCACAAACAGGCAAATATTTATTTTCAGTGTGCAGAAGGAATCTTTCTAGAAGTCATTGGAGAGCCATCATTCAATCGATGGAGAATCCTAATATGTGAGGAAACATATTATTAACATTAAGAGAGTAAAAGCACTGGCTCTACTCTTTTCAATCACTGCAAATTAGGTTAGCTTATAATCATGCTTTGAAAAGCTTTATAGTTTCAGAAAACAGGAGGATTTTTCAATGTTATTGAATGCACCTGTGTTCCTGTATGACAACATAGAATAAACATGAAAAACTGAACTGCATTTGTAAATCACTGCTGATCTGTGGAACCTCCAGTTTTTCAAATAAAATGTTTATGTGGAACCTTGGTAATAATTATTTCTAGGAGAGGACAGTTCTGAATGAAATATTATTAAGTTATTTTATAATTTTTACTGTGTGAAAAAGAAATACATAAATTAGTATTACTATACTTGTAGTCGTGGTGATTTTTTATGTGAAATAGGAATAGAATATTGTGGTAGGTGATACTTTTTATAAAACCAACTGAAAGAGCTGGTAAAGAAAGACAAATTTTCAGACAAGCCTACAGTTCTAAGAGGAAGAAGCAAGTTTCAGTGCTAAATACATTCTCAGAATTAAAACTCCAAATTTTAATTAAATTTAAAAAAAGAAACTCTTTTAATTAATCAGCTATCTGAGAAAAAAATGCACTTGTTATCCATAGTGCAAAGAAAAGATGCTTTAAACCCATGAAATAACACTTTTGAAGAGTTTAGTTGCAGGACAAAAACCAATATGTATGATGAAACAAATATATCTATTGAGTCCATGATTTTAATATTTAGACTTATCTTAGAAAAGTATTCCGTAGGTTTTCAATGAAGTTCAGGACTGAGATGCTAGTGATGGAATTTCAGGGAAGACATTCTCCTCCTGGCAACTGAGTGTCCCAGTCCTTTATTGAATTCTTGAGCAGATTCATTCTGGTACATGATGATTGGTTTATTTCGTTTCTATATTTTCGATAAGAACATTTGCTGCTATGGGACAAATATGTTACAGTATGAGAAGGGTTTGTGGAAGGTCCAAGAATTTTGATGGTTCTGGTTTTGGAAGCCTTTACTGTGTGGATTTTAGAGATGCTAGTAAGCACCTTGCATGGCATGTACTGGTCCACAGTAAGTTTATTTCTGATGTTGCGGCTTGCAGACGAAGAAGAGGGTTTTGGGGAAAACAACAGGATCTTATACCTATATAGACTGTAATTAGGGTTGTGAAAATGAGGGTATGTAAGGGTGTGCATGATCATCTTTTTAAGAAAGGATGGTAACAGCAACCCCTCAAGAAAAGAGAGATACCAAAGACTGAAAGAAAGACTGACAGATGCAGAGGACAATGGGGATCTGTATGTAGACTTTTTCACCTAGTAGAATCACCTGCCTGTATTGGGATTTGTGTTAAACTCATTAGACTTCAAATAAAACTTGGGAAATTAAAACAGAGAATCAATGCTCTCTGTCTTTGTAGCTTTTGGTTTAGAACAGATTTCTGCAATTGCAAAACTCCTCCCCACCCTCAGACTTCCACTTGGGGATATTTGATGCATAGCTGTAGTCAGTTATTTTCATTTAAGACAGATTTTGCTGGATATCCTCTGATTTAACAAAGAAATATTTCCATTCCTTTCATGAATCAGCAGCTGTTGCTGTCCCTGACAGCTGGCTTAGTCAGGCTGAAATACAAGTGTGTGTTCATTGGATGATACTTCACTTGTTAAATCACTTGACTAGTCATACTGATGAGTAATATCTCACACGCAATCCAGAAAAATAAAATCAGCAAACAAACTGGCAGTGGCAGTGCAAGCCATGAGTTGGATTCACCAAAGCTGAATACAGGAAATGTGAGGTGCCAGCTCTGAGCATGCCTGGGGAGCGGAGATAAGGAGCAGGAAGGGCAATGAGACCAAAGATCTGTATATGAAATTGGTTGCTTGTCAATGGACAAGTAACACTTACTTAAATGGAAGCTTCAATTTATTTTCTTTTTTTTTTTTCTTCTTTTTTTCTCCCACTTACAGAAAATTATTTTATTCTGAAATTGTCTATGATTCTACTTCAGAGAAAGGAAATATTTAAAGTTCACAAAAACGGGTGCCTGTGGCAGCCATGAAAAACACACACACCAGAGTTCCACAGAGACCTAAAGGATGGGGCCTGGAGGGAAAATGAATCATTGGCTGGACAGAGGACATCACTTTATTCATACACCACATCTTTGACCCCTCTCCCACTATTCTTCTATGCAGGTGTCCAGCACTGTGTATGAGCCATCTGCAGAAATCAAAAGCACTCATTAGGTCCACATGTAGTTAAAAAGCCTTGCTTTAGCTTGAAAATATCAGATAATATGCTGAACGTATCCCACCTTCCCTAAATGCTTTTGCTTAGTCTGGCTTCCTAGGGAATTGCAGATATGCCGTCCTCACTATCTATGACAGATATGTTTTTCCTATCTTCTGCCCAACACTTTAGAAGACATTGTTCGAGACAAGATATTCTTTTAAGCTTCATGAAAATGTTAGATCCTACAGCACAATCTTCGTTAGATACAAGTGAGTCCATCCATGGGAAAGTTGTATGATTACAACTGTATGAGGACTCACATCTTACTGTAGAAGAATTAAAGGACAAGACACAAATTCATAAGAAAGGAGGCTTCCTCAGGTTTTACTCTCACAAAACTACATTTTGAATCTGGAGGCTAGCTGAAGTAGATCTCCAAAGGCAGCAAGCAGATTTAAGTGATGAATATTAAAAAAACAGATGTAATGTGATTTTCAACAGTTCAAAACATTAAAAATTTCCTATCAGCTGCAGTAGGAGCAATTAAACCAGTGCTAAATGCTGCTGAATCCCTCACCCAGACTGCTTTGCCCAGCTGAAGTTGTATATTGTGGGTCTTGAAAATGAATGAAGAAAAGATCTTTTCTCTAGGTATTTCCACCCATCTTAATCATGCAGTATGAGTAAAGACACCTGTAGCTGAATGTAAATAAGGCCATCTGATAAGGCCATGTGTGACAGGAATTTTTAAACACTGGAATGGTGGTCTCACAATATTGCTCTGCAGAGTCAGACTCTAGTGTTTAACAGCCACAACTTCACTGTGTTATAACGCCTTCTGGACTGTGATAAGCAACACACTTGCCAAAATATCACTGGCCGACACCTCCAGTTTGGCACTGTGTGGTGGGTGAAATTCTTTCTCTTCTGAGGCCGAGTTCCCTCCACCTGGATCAGCAGAAATAAGACATAAAGAATTAGTCCACATTTCAATGCTTTTTCTGCAGTGCTTGCATTTTCTCAGTTTTTAGCTTTCATATGAAACCAGTCGCATGTTGCTGGGAAAGGGGCTAACAGTTTGTACTCATTGGATCAACCAGTAGCCTCGGAAAATCACTTTCCCTCCTTTGGTTTATAAAGAGTAGGCAGACACAAAGCAAACTCTTCCCCATTCTTCCTGGGCAAGCATGTCCAGTCTCAGATTTAATCGAAGTGTTAATCCCAGGAGATTTACACAATAAGATATTGTATTTGGTTTAGAACATGAAACTACTAAGTGGCACAAATACACATTGCCAGTAATATGTTCCCTGGGGATCCTCAAAGAAGCACAGACTGTGGAATGAATGGGCTAATTATTGCTCTCGGTCACACCTGTGCAAGCCCTGCTAATTCAGATAACTGAGTACCTTAAACCAGGGGCACCAGGAGTGAGAGTGGTTGGAAAATGTTAATGTGACTGATAGCACTACAAATATTTAAAGGAAAAGTCTCCTGTTTGGAGTGTTCAATATTTTGAGCTCTTTCTGCTTTCTTTTGACAGAACCTGACACATGTTTACTGTAATAAAAGTTGTTAAAAAAATCAATGGTCACTAATGGTAAAAGAGAAAAGTTATCACTTTGAAACAGGATTTATATGCAAGGCCTAGTTACCTATATGGTGTGAACAAATAGCCATGCACAATATTCTTCATCTTAAGATGAAGGGAACACATGTCTTGACAAAATAGAGACCAAGTCTTGCACCTCATTCAGAGCTTGCTCCATATTGTCATATAGTGCCGGCTATATATAATGTCCTCAGGCCATCTCTGCTGAATGCTTACTAGTATGACTTCATCTGTTTACATGTGGGCTGGTTTTCCTTGCGTGTCTTGGTGTAGGACCTTCTCTCGGCCCTGGATCGGTGTATGAAATGGCTTCTTCTGAATAACAGCATGGTAGATTAGCCAGATAACGTTTCACTGTCATATTCCCTCTAATCTATTTATTTTTCCTAGAAAGACTAAAAAATGGCAAAATTAAGGATCAGACAGAGGTGAGAACCATGCCATGGCCATCATGGGCAAAAACTGCCATGAGTGGGCAAAACTCCCCTGTGCTTCAAAATGTACTGTAACTGGAAGTGGGAGGCAAGAAGAGAGGTTTTTTCATCACATTGGTGATCTCCTCAGTCATGTAGTCACCCACACCACTTCTAGGAAGAAGGAGAGTGCTCTTCTGCTGCAAAACACATGGTTCAGAGTTTCAGCTGAATAGGTATTTTTCAGTACATAGCTCCCTATTTCGATTCTGAAAAACATTACCTGTTACTGACTCATTGAACAACAGTATAGCATAGTTTACTCAAATCCCCAAACTATTTCCTAGTGTAGTATAGGTTACAGACACTTAATATGTTTTAATATGTGTTCTTAATATGTTTTTAAAAGTTAATAGCCACAACTATATTGCTTTGTATAGTGAAATGACGATTGCCACTCCAAATCAAGAAAATCAAGAACTGCTTTAAATAAAGCACAATCACTTTTATTTATTTATTTATTTTTAAACTACTCTTACTTTTAGTTTCTTGATACTAATAGGGCTCCAGCCTTTAAAGAGTTATGGTGGTGGTGTTTTTTAACATAAACTATCAAATATTCTATCTGGCTTTATATAGTACACTGTACCAATGTCATTATTAGTAGAGGCAAATTTTCAAGAGTCTCTGAGGTTATGTCTTTGCTAGTCAATAAGATAGATTTGGGGTACAGACTGGAGCACTGGTGTGCTCTCATCCATGCTGCCTACAATGCTCCTTGAGCAGTTTTGGCTCCTGCCAGCTAGCAGTCCAGCTGCATAGAGGCAAGCTGTGCCAGGATACTTGGCCCTAGGGACAGAGACTAGTTCCCTGGCCTGTTTTATTTAGTAATATAGATCCAGCCGAAGATTACATACTTAATTTGTGTCTTTTGTCTCACATGAAATGTTTATCATTTGTATATGAAAAAACAGCCTGAATAGGGGCTTTCTGATCATCTGAACCGCTATGACTATTTTGTCAAGCTAATGCAAATTTCCATTTGCATGTCTATGTATTTTGAATACTTTGCATTCTTCAGAACATTATGAAGAAACAAAGAGACAAAGAAAGATTCACAAACTGTAACATTTAACTCCAGATTTCCTTGTGTGTATAACACTTATAACCTACTAGTTACTTTAGCATTGAATGTGTAGCCCATATTCATTTTCATAATGGAATACTGCCAGAAGTCTAAATTTCTTTGAAATGCTATTTCCAGTGAAAGAAAATTTTTATTCTCAAAATAAAAATGTTCTGTAGAACTACACTTACCTACCTGAAGTTTCAGTTAAAAGCCAGATGCTATTTTGAATGTCAGGAATAATAATTTTGATGTTATATTTCAAAATTACAGTTTTTCTATTATTCATATACACACATAAATTAAAAAATTAAACAAAACATAATTCATTTGGAAACATTTTTTTCAAAGCACCATAATAATTTGTTTTCATTCCAATGTAAAGTTAAAGTAGTTTGGAATTGTGAGTTTTTCTCATGGAATAGAAATTCTCAGCTTTGACCAGCTTTTCTATTAATTTCAGAATCACAGGGAACATTTTGAAATTACCATTTTAGGGGGAAACTGTGCGTTAAATTTTGAAATCTTGATTGTATTCTTAAAACAAACAAACAAACAAACAAACAAACTCCTTAATAGCAGTAACATACACACAAAGAACTGTATTCAAAACATCCCCCAGTTCTGGGGGCTTGAAACACCGCTCTAGCCAAGTGAGGTTACTGATGGACAATTCCTGCTTTTGCACTCAGAAATGGAAGGGTGAGAATTAATTACTACTTTGGAAAATGTGGTCTGAATCATTAAGAAAGTGACGGTATTTATCTCAGTGTGTTGCTGAGTGTCTCCTCCTCAGCTTCCAGAGGTGTCAAGTCAGTCTCCTAAACTGTCACATCAAATCCCGCTGACTGGTTACCATGCCAGATATTAGCAACTTAATTATAACAACTAAACTTAGTACGTGACTAGTGAAATATACACTTCGAGAACTTGACACATGCTCCACAGAAAACAATAAATAAAGCCAAACACATGCTTTCTATTTGTAAGTAATAAAAGAAGTGCTTGTTGCAATCCAGATATTAAGTGACAGTGCCAAAACCCCCTTCAGTAAAATGTATACATTCTCCAAAAACTTTAAAGCTACACCAGCAAACATGCTCAACGTCACACCAGTATACAGTTTACTAACTAGGTGATGCTTCAATATTCTTTCTGTATAAATATTTCTTTTTTTTTTTTCTTTTTCATTTTGAAAGAAAAGAGACAGAGTTTCAAAATGCAAACAGAGTTTCCTTTAGCGCTCTGTTAAAAATTAACAAGCCAATTTATTCTTTGGTAGAACTTCACTGAGTTGGGTGAAGTTAAACCCAGGATGATGTTAGCCCACCAAGGAGAGCGGAAAATATTTGCAGTAAAACTTAAGAAATATGCATATATCTGGTTTACTTCCATTGCTGCTCACTATTTGGTCAATGGTCATTGAAAGCTTCACTGCAATTTGCGGAATAAAAACATGGGTTAAACCCAATTCCAAGCAGATCTGAGCCAATTCATTTTTTCATTCTGTTTCAGGTGAAGTTAATTTGAGATGTGAGATTGAAAAAGGATGTGTTAATTCAAGGAGAATCAAAAGCTCCACATACAACTTTATTAAAAAAAAATAAAAATTGAACTACTGGAAACTAAATAGGCTTGTTTCACTCTATTTTATTTACTATTTTTTTAACAGGATTAGTAATATATACAAGAAATCATATCCACAAATATAAAAAGAAGATTAACAAAGTGAACACTAATGAAGTGTCATCAGAATATGCAGGGTCAGATCCCTTTCCTATATGATACTGATGTGTTAAAGGATAACTTGGTGGGAGTTATGCTCTACCTTCCTCACTGACTCTGAGAAGAGTTACCTTGAGAAAACTAGACCAGCAGCCATTCCCAGTGCCTTCCAACTCATCTAATTCCTGATTCTCATTTCTGGGGAGATTGTATCATTCTGCTTGGTTAAATCAGCAGTTGGAAAAGATGTTTGTTATCAAAGAGGAATAAATACTAATCATATATAGTTGCAATAATAAACTGCAAGGCTGTCTTCTGATTTTAACTGCACATACATTAATTAATAAAGGTGACATTTCCTGAATATTATATAATGATATTTTTTACCCTTTAGCTATGCACTGTCCTGTGTAAATCTTATCGACTTTTCTGTGAAACACGATATTGGCTGCATGTCCAAATTGTAAATGAATGATACACATTTCCAGTTCATCAGTACAAAATGAGGTGATGTAAGTGAGCTCAGTCCCTAGGTCATTTGTCCTTTTGCTCAGGAAGAGGAAGGGACAGACACCTTTGTGCCTGTGTTTAATAAAACTGTATAGGAATTAATATATCTCTTCTTAAATAAAAAGTGGATGTCCTTTTTACTGTGGTGGAAACTATAACAGGGATTGTATTCTCCTGCACCTCCATAACAAGTTGCATAGGTACTCTGCTTATCAGAAAACGAAGCCCATGCACACCAACAACCTGTGAAATCAACTCAGTCTCTCACCTGAATTTGCATCCTTTGAGTTGAATGGATTATATGGACTAAAGCGTTGCGATAGCTTGCTTAATGTGATACTTCAGCAAAAGTCTCATGTGTGAAGGAGAAAGTAAGTGGGTGGCACTCACTTCTGTCCACTACTAATGAACATGGGTCAGAGAAGAATTTGTCTCAGGCCTCGAGTCTGAGCATGGAAAAGCACTTGTTGGTGAGGCTGCGAGTATGGGGTAAAACACAGTTTTGAAATACAAGGACCAGTTTCTCGCTAGCAACACAAGTCAATATTAGAAATACGGGATAGGGACAGCCCAAGTTATCTCTTGGGTTTATTAGCTTACATTTTATTCAGGACTTGACGCTGCCAGGAGGAGAAAGCTGCTAGGAATTTAGTGGGCAGGATCAGAGTCGGGGAAAGGGGCAGTGGTTTGGGGTTGTTTAGTGGAAAGCAGGATAAAGAGGAGAAAGTGGCAGGACTTCCCAAAAAACATCTGGAAACCACTTCTTTAGAGGAAATCTGATGCTCTTCATTTCTTTGTAGCTGCTAAGACCCAATCTGAGTACAGTGGATTTGTGCTTGTTGTTGAAGATTATTTGGAAAACAACCAACCTTAGTATGACCCTCAATTAGGAGAGTAGTTAAACACATGAGGAAACATTAATGGCTACACTGACTGAGGGAAATCCTAAAGTGAAAATGCTTTTAATGGCTTGCCTAATGCAGGACCAAAATGCACCTTCAGAGCTGAAGTTCTATGCTTTGTGCAGAAATTGGAATTCAGTTAAAAGCCTCACAGAAAATGTGGTATTTATCATGCTAGGCAGTGTCTACAGCCAGAAATCAATTCTGGAAACACTGAATAGGCTGTATTCCCATTGAGATCAGTGAAAATATAAATCAGATTCTGACTTATCTATTTCATTTAGATCCAGACTTTTACCATGTTACAGTTGCTTCAAAGTCCCAAGTGTGCCAAAAATTAATTTTTCAATGCTGACTCTGTACAATAACTGTGTATTTCATTGAACTTAATCCTTTACTTACATATGGCTGCTTATATACTATGTATCTAGAAAAACCCATATGTATAGTGTATCTTGTGAGCACTTCCACAAAATGGGTGATATTTAACTCTCAAATTGACAAAGACATTATCCCACTGTGCTCTCACACCACTGTAGTACTTCCATTGTTCTGGGATACATATATGCTGCTGATTTACATATTTAGACACTGCCGTAAATGCCATTTTTCAGAATACGCAACAAACTCTCTTCCTCTGAACAGTCAAAGAAATAGTGTGTGATACTGGCTAACTGTGCCATTTAAATATTGTGTAAATAAGGCTGGAGTTTACACAAACAAACCAGTTTCAGTATACAAAACCAGCTAAAAATGCTGATACATGTCAGCATGGATAACCACCTATTATTAAGTACAGGCTTTTAAGGCAACTTCCTAACATGGATCTGCAATTAGGTCTGGCAGTGTTTTTGTTAAAATGATGTCACGTTTCTGTTCTAAGAATTTGCCCATTTAGCACTGTAATGGCTCCCAACTCCAATATACTTAATGTTTAACATTTCTATGCTTGTATTGTACTAGCACAAGGGTCCTGATTCTATGAACTTTATTAACACATAGGGGTCAAATAAGCAAATTAAGACTATTTAAAGGAATATGGATTGCTTATGTGAGAAAAAGGATTGCAAAACCAGACCATTAAGGGTGTGTCTGCACTGCTTAAGCTTGGAGTGGGCATAATTCAAGTCAATTAGTTTGAACTAATTTAGCAGTAAAAGCAATCCAGGTTTAGTCTTAGCTCTTCTGAAGGTTTTAACTCAAAGTTGATATCCCAAGTCAATGTCCAAGCTCCTGTACTTACTCTTGACTATTACTTTAAATATTCATTAACCACAAATAACCATTATGAGATAAGAGCATATGAAGTTATATTTTAAATGCAAGTGCTTTTTTTCCTCTCCTTCTATCTTTTGCTTTTCCTATTTAAAGAAAGCTTGGTCTCAGTGTTGTCATCTTATTGTTGCTAAACCAATATCTTAGTTATGGATGACTAATAACCCACTTAAGGTTGTTCAGGTACAGCCACAGTAACATATCCTGAACCACGGCAATATTTGCCTGGAACATTTCCTCTGAATAGCCTTGGCTATCAATGTAATGCAACATATTAACATTATGTTGTTCCTGTGCTCACAGGTCTCAGTGTGATCACATTTACAGAATACTTCGCAAAAACTTGTGAATATAAATTAGGATATTTTCACAAATATCATTGTATCACCATCCACCACAGCCATTTAAAAGATATTTTTAACATTACACAGACGTATTCTAAGTATTCATCATGGTTTCTATTGCCTGAATCAATTTCTATAAAATATCATCTTCCTTATAGAGAATATAGGCTTTTCTGCTTAAGAGTTAAATACAAAGCTACTATTACTCTGTTTATTCTTCTGCTTTTAATGGATTTTATAGTTCCAAAATATAGTCTACTACTACTAACTACAGAAATTATCTCTTTGTGAACAGAAACAGGTGAATAAGGTTTTTTGCAAGCTCATTATGAACATTTTTGATACAGAAAAACAACAATAAAATAAACTAATTTCATATTGGTTATCTATTTAGGCAGCAAACCAGTTAGTCTCTGGTCTCATAGACTCTGATCTAAACACAGAGAAGAAAAGCATTGTCAGTTTTTCAGTTTGACTGACTTCCTTATTTTTCTTGTTAAAAGTTAGAGAATCATTTGGAATTTTTGTTCTGCTCATCACTGAAACTAGGATTGGGATTCAGTTACCTAAACATGCATCTGTTGCCTTTTCAAGCACTCCAAAGCATCCAGACTAGTCTCCAAGTGCTCCTTTTGAAGATCTCAGGTCTCTCATTGGCCCCATATCACACATACCTGTCCACATGAACACCTTTCTTGTATGACCATTTCATCCTTTATGTGTTGCAAAGATGTTAAACCGAACTATGAACTTTCACCATAGTTTAGTATGTGGGAAAAGGATGTTTCCTTATTAATTTCTTTAAACCATTAGCTTAACTTCTTCCGTTGTTTTTATGGAAAGGAGGATAATAACTTCCAGGAATTTGTATGCTTTCAAATTGTTGAGTTTGAAACAGGTTAAGATTTTTATAAGCTAAATAGTACTCAGGAAATTACCTCTGGTTTGAGTACAGAATACTCTGATGTTTAAAATTACAGACTTACAAAGTCCTAGAACAGCTGTACACAGATTTTTCTTCAGCTATCCTATTAAACTCAGGCAACCTCGTTTCACAACCTAGGAAGAGCGAATGCTATGATCTTTTTAGATCTGTGTGCAGTCCTTCTTGTTGGAGGGAAAAGGTAAGACTGCAGAGGAACAACTGAATACAAAATTAACCTTTGTTATCTACATATTTACTTTTAAGGGTTCTGTATTTAACAGAAAGGAATACATTACTCCTTTTGCTGACCTTCAAAACATTTTCTTAGGGGAGGGACACTGCTCCTTATATGATGAAGTTACATCTATCAGTAATTATGTCAGAGTAAGGCAAATCTCCCTGAGATCCACAAAATAAAATCTGGTTGAATAGATAAGTTGGAAGGGGCTATCAGTTTATTTTGAAGACTGTAGATAATCTTAAAGAGAAAACCTATAAGGTTTCTAAATCTATGGCTTCTAAGAGTTGTAATTTCTTCTCTTACAAATATATATTAAAAAATAAGATGGATTTTTATCTCATTTTTCAAGGTGTAATTAGGGCAAAGCTTATAATGAAAATCTATAAAATCTTTGTGGTTTTCCAAAGAAGGAACATCAACATTTTTTCAGCTATCACTTTCTGTTTCTACCATGTCATTGCTTGATGGCACTAGTGGGGCAATACTTAAATAATTACATCATAATTCTTAGAATATACTCTGTACCTAAAATAAAGAATATGTATTTGTCTGCACCTAGGTTAGCAAGTTTTTTTTTTAAGTCAATAAAATTATTTGCTATTGTTGTTGTCCATTTACAACTATTTCCATATCTAATTGTGTTTTGCCAATTTCTAGTGAAAATATTTGCTGTGCTAGTGGTGTTTCTGGTTGTTTGCAGCATGGACTATAACCTCCAAGGTAGCTTTAGCTGTGCCTCATCCAAACTGGAAATTGTATAGTTCTGTCAACACAAAATTGAGCCTATATCCACCCTTTTGAAAAAACAGGGATTTTTATTTGAGGTTCAGAGCTATGCTAGCATAACTACACTGCACAGAGGCACAAATTAGTACCTCTGGACAATTCTTCATTCTTTGTGGGTATGTTAGATCAGGTCAGAGCTAGCTATGGAGTTTCTGTCATTGCATAATTTCGAGGAAACCTTTTCAACTTAGGAAAACATCAGGCCTTATGCAACCTATTCAACAAAGAGTAAGTAAGCTTTTGTAAATCTTGTGAATTGGTCTGTTAGACTAAAGTGTCTGCATCCTGCTTAAATTGTTCTTCATGTAGTTAACCATCTTCTCTGGATTTGACCCTAACAGTATATATTCCCAGATGTAAAATATTCCCAGCAAACCACAAACATCAAGTTTCTTTTCAACAGTGAAAGATTTACCAATTTTAATTAGAAAACTTCTACAACTTCAAGGTACATACTTCAATGTCCTACAAAAAAGACTTTTTGACTTTCACATTCTCACTTGCCTTCTTACAAAACAGACTACCAAAAAGTAGGGGTTTTTTGCATGTTAATGCTCCTTGTTTAATTATTAATAGTGCATCTTACATACATTTCATTCTCTCTAATATTCTTTTCAACAAAATACATTTACCACTTTTGGGTATAAATGTTGTTAGTACAGCTCCTGTTTAGGGAGTTATAAAAAAGAATAATTTGCAACAAAACTTATTTAAGGACAGGAATGCAAGATTTCTGTCAAGTGATTTAGGGTAGGGTTTTTTCCTACTTTGGCAGTCAAGTTTTTTCATTAAAAAAATTTCATGCATAGATTAAACAGCAAATATCAATGAATTGTGTAATGAAGTGGGATGATTTCTGAGTCACCACTAGAACACGCTGCCATGATTCATTTACTAAAGCATGATGAAAGCTTTTAGTGGCACAAGGGATAACTGCAAAACACTGTCCTTCACTCCTACCCCACCAGCTCAATAAGCTTCTTTGAGTTGTATTTAAAAGATGAGATGTTTTTGTTGGTAGATCAGCGATGACCAAGAAACAGTACAGCTCATGGGAAAGTTTGAGCATGTTGATCACTCACACAGTAAAGAGCAACTACAGGAATTTCATTACAAAGAGCAGTGACACAACTAGGAAGTGGGAGAGCCAACACAAGAGTGTGAAGCTTTTACAAAGCTGAGAGGATCAAAAATAACTAGAAATAAAATTTTGGTGGATAAAGGATGGGGAGATTAAAAATAAAGATCCCTAACTTTCCTTATATCAGTGAGCCCAGAGAATAGCTTAGGAAAGTGGGATAGAATTTTCATTTTCTAAAAACGTATTTTGATTTCTTGTCACTTAGATCATTAATCTTGGCTAATGAAATCTTACTGCATGAAAAAAACATAAGTTTTGTCTGTGTGTAGGTGTATGTGCAACAACTACTGTGATTTAAAATGAGAGAGAATAGAATTCCCATTAAGAGAGATGTAAATTAATCTCTGGTGACCTGTACCCCTGCCGCTCTCTAGCTTTGTGCTCAGAAAAGTTGTAAGAAACTAAAATGTTATAAACTCTCATGCTAGGGATATGTACCCCAAGAACCTTTTTGTCTTGGACGTTTAAACCTATTGTTCAAAAAATATTAATATCTTATCCCAGCAGCTTTCACTGTTGATCTGACTAATCAGTGCCAAATGATTGATGAATGGTTTTGCTCTTGTGTAAGACTCCCTCACATTAAAAAAAAATAAAAATAAAAAAATCAAATCACATTGAACTGTAGAGATTGTGAACAGTTATTACCAGTCTTATAGTAGTTAGATGCTCTTTTGATTTAGCTATAAATATTACAAAGGATTATTTCCTTACTGCAAGTAATCCCTGACAAGAAGAGAAACACATCCACACATCATATTCACAACTCTGACAGTGTTTGAACAGGTAGTATCACTCAGGTGTCAGTCAGGGAGACTGACTACATCCTGTCTCCTTGCAACAAGATGGAAGTTTGTATGCAGATCTAATGCAACTCTGTTGCGTAGTTGCTGTTCTGCTCTTTTAGCCAATTTTGAATGCCACCGACTTCCATTAACATCATCTCTCATATTGGTTTTCCAAGGGACAAATGAGCTTCACGTGTTGGCAAAGATAAGTGTTACAAGACTGAGATACACCAAAAGATAAGTAGTTTGAGCTCCAAGAATGCAACAGGAAATACTTAATAAATTGAGGACTTTTTTCTTTACTATATTTTGGAGACCTTATTTATAGATACTCCCACATTTGGAGCACAAACACTACTCATTTTTCTCATGGCACATACAGAGACATTCTGAATTAACAAGCAGATTTTAGAACATTTCGAAATATCTTTTAAACATGAATAAGTAGCCAGTTTTAGCAAATGTAGACCAGGCCTTCACGGCAATCTTTTCAGCTTTAACATGTTCATGTCCACACGTCCATGTAAGAAAGACAAACATATATAAAGTCTAATAGTTTAATGAAGTAAGATTTATCTGCCTGTAAAGTCAAATCGCAAAATGTGAGTTGTGAATAGGAACTGCTATTGTTTCAAAAATATCAATGGTGTATTCTGGATGAAGTACATGTTTTTCCAGTTTAATTTATACCATTTTGAAAGTAACTTAAACTAAAGGGAGAAAAATCTCTCTTCTCTTATAGAAAGGGACAATTGTTGTAAGACACCACTACTCTGTTGATCTAACTATATCTTTCTACTCTAGCTGAAAAAAAATCCATGTGAGGAATCCCTATGCTGCTTTGCTTATGGAGTGGGAAAGTAGAGAAGATAAACTATTATATCTATTCTTAAATACTTACAATATCTTCAGACATCATAACAGTAGTGAATTTCATAAGCATCTACATAAACAGGGAATACAAACAAGAAATATCTTGCAGGATTTTTATTTGTTTCCCTCTATTCTTGCCCAAATTCCTGACTTACCTATTTTCATTTGTTGGACTAAGTGTTATTTGTGAAATCTCAAGGGACTTTTAATCAACTTTCTTCTCAGAGCTTCAGAAGCCTTAGGCTTCTCTTGTTACTAACATCCTTTTAGAGTCAGCTGATCCACCTTAATGTTTTGTATTTCAGAGCTGTCACTGACAGTCTTGTCTTGGTGCTTTAATCCTGAGGAATATATCAGTCCCAGAGTATGGTTCTACATTGTCATCTCCAATTCCCCTTTACATTGACCTTAGATCAGGGTCTGCACTATATGAAAAAAGCTCCTCATTACCACTATGTGGCTAGAAAATGGATCCCTCTTCTACCATTTTTTTTTTGACAATCTGACTACATACTAATCGGAATCAGGTTTTCATGACAAGTTAAATGAACTATGGCATATAACGCCTCTGTGAGTTCAGTAATTCTTGAGTAAATTCTTGACTTCACTTGACTTAGTCAAAAATCTCCTAGAGACTTCAGTGGGATTAGGATTTCACACTGGTTTCAGTAAAAGTGTCTCAAAGACACAATAAGACGTGAAACGCTGCTCATGAACCATAGCATATTTTGCTAACAAGTTAACATTATCTGTAATATTTCACTGTGACAATAATACATATTTTCAGCTTCTGACCTGCCTTATTATTTAAATACAAGTATTTTAATATATATTTTGTAGCATTTTTTCAGTAGCTCTGAAACCTAAATGCAGCATATCATAACTTCCAGTGTTAGGTTTTGCTTTAATATGTGTTTTAGCTATGCCTATTGATGTCAGTGAGAAAGGATTTCAAGCAACTGAGTGAGAGATTTGATCTCAGAAGATACAAGAGTATAATTTAGCTTTTACTGTTTGAATCACTTTGTAGTATTTTTATTTTCTCCCATTTTATTAACTCATCAGACCTTCTACATTGAATACAGAAAATAAGTTGCTTGCAGTCTAATGAGCAAGCGTTGCCAAGTATAAACTTACAGAAGAGTTACTCATTTAACTGGTTTGTATTCATAAGGAAACCATGACTGTATTCTTATTAGCAGCCAGTCATTCATACTTTAATAAACTGCTCATCAGTGTTGATCTGAAACACTTCTTTCCATTTTTATCCTGTCATGCATTGAGCAATGCTTAGTAGATAATTCCAGTCTCTTAATCGCAGAATTGTTATAACATGCAACAGATAATCAAGATCACCAAAGCTAGAGACAACAAAGTACAATGGAACTAACCTCTGAACTCATATAATAAAACTCTATCTATGCTTACATATGCCAATTAGGAACTAGATTGTACAGATCACAGCTCTTATTATAACAAATCTTCAGTATATGGGAAGCCATTCCGGGAAACCGGAGATTATTTTGGTGGATTTTGTTGTATCTGTTGGTCAACATTTATGCAAGTAGGTTAACACAGGTAATTAAAAAATACATTTTTATATTATCTCTTCTCTTGACTTTTCTGTGTATGCTTTTACAGATGTTAAAAAAGAGCTCTACTAATAACACCCTTTCTGACTCGGTTTCCATCCCTTTTCATAGACTCAAACCAAAAGGGGTCCCACGGCTGCCAGAAACCCGAACGCAATTCTTGACTTTGAACATCATTTTTAGGCACTGCTGTTGCACAGAATTAAAGAGTAATCAGTTTTTTTTAGGCCAACATGTTTATCTGTGCTTTTCAGCAGCCCAGAACTCCATATGGTTTTCTTTCATGATCTTTTATAAAGATGTTTCTGAACTCCTCATTTTGAGATTAAAACCAAAGTTTAACCAGACTACACTAAATAGTTGGTTTTGCCAGTTGTGCTCTGGCTAAATGCTCTATAGGACTGTTATCTACCCTTTTCACTTGCACTCAGTACTTCTATGTACTTAGCATGCAGAAAATAATCTCATCAAAAGAGGCCTGACATTCCAGCAAGGCTTTTGAGAGACTTTAAAAACATGAGCATATGTTTTCCTGATACATGTTTTGTGCCAGAAAGGGTGCCATGAGTCATTACCTCCACAATATTTAATACCTCAATTAATGTAAATCCTCTTTCAACCTTTTTGCTGCTAGTAAACCTGTTATACTTTTAAATAAAATATTTATCTGATCAGCATTGCCAAAATATGCTACTTAGTCAGCAGTGTGGGTGTGTTTCTCCTAGCTGGTCACCCTAAAAACATTTATGATGCTTAATGACTAACCATTGAAAAGTTCTGTGCATCAGTTTCTTGGCATTAACTTGGGGTAAAAACACAGTAATAATTAATACGCAGTCATGAAATGCTGCCTTTCAAAATTCTAAAAACCCTATATATACTGATAAAGACTTGAAATCAGTGGGAGATTTTCTCCTAACTTCAGTGAGTATTCGATCAGTTCAAAAGGGACAGGTGTTTGCTTCATTTTAACAACATCTGAGACTATAGTTATATATCATTAAAACATTACACAGCAACCTTGCAATGAGAGGTGTAGTTTTTCAGTTGAGAGAAGTACAAGAAATTGTTGATTTCAACACTAAACTTGTCATCCACCTGCTTGTAACATCTGTCTGGAAGGTAATTTCTGGGTTGAGTTGGAGTCTTGAGGAGCCATTTGTTTATTCACTATATGCTGGCTGGTGGCAAAAAAAGTCCTCTGCTTAAGGACTTAGCTAGCAGAGCTCATCATGCAATAAACCAGATTTCAGTTGTCCAAATTCTTTTCTGCATACACTAGGATTTAAAAGAGGAATTTAAATAATTCATTGCCTAATATTGTTCATTGTTCACTGTGTGCCACAGCAATGTGCCCATATAATTATACTGATGAGACACAACTTTATGCACGTAAGTCTCTCTCTTTCACTTTTTCACTACTTGTTTAATCAGATATTCAAAATCATCCATGGCTTGGACTCGGAGATTTCAGAAGAGACATATCTTCAATTAGAGGACATATAAACTTTTCAGGTCACAACATGTTATGGTCCACCACATAAATCTTCTGTTCTACAATATGTCCACCTTAATTTCTTAGGTGAAAAACACAATGATTTTACAGTCTGAAAGCCTGTGCAATCGAACTTCAGTATTTGGGTTGCATCTGGAACTAAACAGTCAAAGTGTCACAGCAGTGTCTTCACTGACCCTTCGAACAGGAAGAGGAATATCAAAAGGAAAAATAACATATGTGACATCAATATTTGTTACCATAATTTCTATGGGACAAGATTTTACCTGAAGAACTTGGCATTTCAGATTTTCACATTTCATTTCAGTAATTATTGCACATCTTTATACAGTGAATAACATCTATTTCCAAAACTGCATCTACACATTTCCACCAGTACTATCTTATTTTTTGTATCATTATGTGATCAGTATGGCTGCATTTTAAAGATATTATCTTATGCTGAAACAAAATCTGCAGCATTTAGTAAAACTTTTGTTTTGTCTAAAACAGATCTCCAACATTAACTAAACTACTTTTTCTGCCTGGTTTTGAAATACTTCTGTTTGAAAAACCTTCAAAACTGTTGAGGCACTGACTGCTTGTCAGGAAAGCACTTATTCATTCACTTGCAGATTGAATTGATAAAATCTCCATTTTCTACCATTCCATTATTGTATCAAAGTTAACATACCTCTAGTCAGAATTCAAGACCATCGCTTGGGAAATAGGTTTTGGACATTACCTATCACTGCACTGAACAAAATGAAATTCAGAGTGAGCTTTTCTCTTAATTTATTTAAGATTTCTCCTGTAATTTTCATGGGATCCGTAAGAAGCTATGCAAGTCTAATGAAAAGCTGTAATTATGGAGTTTTGTCCTCTTTCTTGACCTGTGCTCTGTGTGCCATAGCAGTATGATTGTAGTTACAAATGCCCTGAAATCACAGCAACAAGTGAAAGCTGAACAGAAACAACTTTTCTGGTGACAGGATAAATATTGTTACTAGGTGCTATTGAGGCTCCAACCTACAGTATCATGTTAGCCAGCTGGATGTGTGTTGTGTTGACCACAGATCCATGCAGTATTTGACCACACTTCCATGCAGTATTTATTCCTCAGCTGTCAGATGCAGAAAACTCAGACACTCTCTGCAGTCAGCTGATTGCAGCTACAACCACATGAGAGGTGTTATACAATATGGGTAAAGATTTGCCCTGGAGCAGAGTTTGCATTCCTAATATCTGAAGAGCAGCAATGTCCTGCACTATGCCAATGTTCCTGTATTAGATGGGTGGTAAGCCAAAGGAAAGATCAATGCAAATCTGATTTAGGCTGTCAACAGTGTGAATTATGCTCTTTTTTCCCCTCTGTTTTCCATCCCCACCTTTAAGATCCAGGGCATCAGTAAAATCTAAACTGCTGTTTGGGCTGTGCAATGCCATGTAGATGTTTTGCAAAAGGAAAAGTAAAGCTTTGAGATCCATTTTCCCCTAATAATGATCACGATTAAGTGTTCTGTCTTTTAAGTTTTTTTCTCTGTGTTACCTTTAGGCGTGTCGGATAGCAGACACATTGTGCTCCTGTCCTTTTTAAAGACAGGTCCAAAGTCCTGTAGGAATTAACTTCTATCCATTTCATCCAGTGTGCACAAAAAACTACCTTCATTACCTGGACTCTGGACTGATCTACCCTATAGGTAAGGATTAAAAAAAATAATAATTTCTGTTTAATCAGTTAATCTGTATTAGAAATAAATGCAGGCTGTCAAGACATTCCAAGAAACTTTCATACGGTGGAGAAAAGCCAGCATTTTTTTTTTGTAATTATTAATTCTTAAAATATGTTCAAGGCAGAACAGTTAATACTCAGGAGAAAATAAAGAAATAGGTTAGCAGAGCCGAACAGAGATTGAGAAATTAAATATTTCCATCATCAGTCATAGGCAGTCCTTTCAAAACAGCACACTCCAGTGGCGGAGGGTCTTGCACATGTCCTTGCAAACATGCATAATTAAAATAATAAAGTTCCCATTTTGCAAGAGTAAACAATAATTCTGCTTCTAAATCAGAATGACTAACTCCTGACAGCTTGTACTCAGTCAGGGCACACGTGCTGCTTACAGTTAGCTCATCTGCCTCTGCTTCTAAGGGGGTTAGGTAGAAGATTTTTCAGGGTGAGTCCAGGAAACAAGGGACATTTTTGGTCATGCAGCTGTCAAGCCATCACATTGACTGGCTGACGTAAGATCAGCTTCTCTTTTAGGAGATGTATCTCATGTCCTTGATTATGCATGGGTGAGATGAGAGCAACAGGGCAGTGAACGGCATGGGCATGAACACACAGGAGGTAGTGAGTGACCAAAAGAGGTTAAAGAAGACAATTCAGACTAGTCAATTTTGTCTGAAGCAGTGATAAAAAAATGTCTAAACCAGGAGGCAGATCATACAAAAACCTTCTAACCTCCAATAGAAAGTCCCAACAGAGGCTTGTCTCTATGCCCTACAACACAGAGCAACACGACGTAAAGAAGGAAATCTCCAGTGATTCATAGGAATTTACACCTGTTGGGCATTTGGCTTGACATTAGACAAAAGTTGTATTCTATGTCCCGGCTTCCTATTGCCCCATCAAGACACCACTAGACAGTGTTGTCTGAGTTCTGTTTTTTTGCAAATTAACAATCTTCACACCGTGCAGGACAGATCTTTCTCAGCTGTCTTTTCCTTTCCAAGCTCCACCCTTCTTTCAGTTTCAGCTTGTTTTAAGAGTAAGTGTAAACAGACATTTAAACCAGTAACAGGTGTTCCCAGAGAGGCATGTTTTTGTTTCATTCCAGGAGGATGAGGTTTGTGACCGTCTGCATTTCCTTCCCTTATATGACCAGGACCTTCCAGGCAGGAAAGTTGTACTGAGCCAGTGTCAGCCAGCAAAAGCAAAATTCACTAAGGGGATTCGCAGTATCACCCTGGAGGTCTTTGAAGAGAATAATATTGAGACAGGTCATGAAAAATATTGGCCTGACATCTGCAGCCTCCCACATGGGCAGTGCGTGCTATGTGCTCCACAGGCAAATGCACATACAAAGAGGAAAGGGCTAATACTTCCCTAAAGTTCCTCTCTTCTGCAGTTCTCAACAGCAATTGCACTTAATAGGATTGCCATTAAACTATTTATTTTCCTGAGGATTTAACATTTCTTTAATTATATGATTAGAAATTTTATCTTTGATCTGAGGATAACTGTTCACCTGCAAATCCACACTTTCCACTGAAAAAAAAACAATATATTCATGCCAAAAACCTACATATTTTGAGAAATTTAAACTTTCCCCAAACTCCTCTGTCTCCACAACATTTTATATGAAAATTCCTGATAAGGCCTTTCCTTCTGCCCTCTTCCTCGAATAGGCCTAATCCTAACCCTACTGGAGTCCTTGGCCATGTTCCACCATCACCACTGACCCCATTGCATTCAACTTTAGTCTCTGGGCTTGTTGCTGAAATCACAGACTCTGTGCAATCACTGTTATTTTTGAACTTTACACCTTCCCTCATCACTTTAAAGATATTTTAGTAGTACAATAGCTATGTTCCTTTGCAGGGAAATGAGCCTTTCTCCCTCGGTCAATTCAGATACTTTTGGGAGTTCCTCTCAGAGATCTTCTGCAGATGTGAGCTCAGCTACTAAGAATGGCTGGGCATGGCCCCAAGTTTTCAGCTCAGCACATGACCCTTCCCAGAGAGAAGACCTCCGGTCTGTGTCCCAGGCCACAGCTCTCCCGCTAGCATAAACCAGTACAAATAAGCTCTGCCAAGAGCAAATCCGCTGGGACTGATTCCTGTCTGCTGCTGGGGTACATGGCTACCTTGTGTGAACTTTGGCTACTAGCCTTCGAAAATTAACTTAACGCATGGCTTTTACCTAGAAATCTAACTGAACTTTTCACTATACTTTTAAAAGTCTAAGCAGCTTGAAATAGCCCAGTCCAAATGGCTTACCAGGGAGGACAAAAAATAAAAAGAAAAAAAGATTTTTTTTAAAAAAAAGAAAGAAGAAAAAGGAATTGTATATGTCCTTATCCTATTCACAACTTCTATTGAAGCTGGTTTCTTACCCTCAGACAGCAGGGAAAAAAGAAATTTATTATAACAGAGAAGAGAGAAGCTGGTTCTCTGCTATGATTCAGGCCAGATCCAAATGAATCTAGAAGTTTCCAGGAAAGCTCTTGCTAGTACTGATCTCGTGTCTTCAGGTTTTAGAGTATATGGCTCACAAAATCTTCCTTTTGTGGTGAAAGATCATGTTCTTGGGAGAATTACAATAATTCTTGTAATGAAAACAAAGAATGTATTTTTGTTTATTTTTCCTAATGGCCCTGATCCAGCCAGGTTTTGCGTGCTGGTAACAGATGTTTCTCATGAGTGATCCAACATCTGTCACAAAGATCTTCTGTTGTAATTGTTATAAGAAAAACACAAAAGACTGTAGCATTAGACACCAAGAACTGCATTTTTTTTTTTTTTTAAATGGTTCTCCTACTTTGAAGTCATGAATGTGTACATTGGGTTTGGTCCAAAGCTTTTGGAAGTCAACAGAGACTTTCATTGATTTCAATGGTTTTGGGTCAGTCCTTTTATGAACCACTGGATCTAAATGTACAAAGACAAAAATAAAACTGCTGATCCATGTGTGCATTTTTAAAAATAAAAACAGTGATTTTTCATGTATTTTAATAAGAAATCACTTTGTCTTCCTTAGTGTACAGCTTTTTTTTCATAAGCCTTTCTGTTTCAAAATCTTGCTAGAAAATAACACTAACCACAAAACACTTCAGATTAGACAGGTGATGTAGAATTTATGTAAGTAAAACCAATACAAAATCAAGACAAATTGTAATCTTTTTGGCACAGTTAGAAAACAGAGAATGATCTCTCTAGCAATGTCAGATTAATAACTCTACTGCAGATATAAGTCCCTCTTCTTAAAAGAGGGGTCTTCTCATGAAGATGAAGGACTAGAGTTAGTTCTTCCTGAACTTCGGAGGCAGGATGTCTCAAAGTTTTGAGAAAAAATCCCATTATTTTGTCTTTTTAAAGGTCAAATGCTATTCTCACGTCCACTGAAGAGAACTATACCATGACTTTCCTGCATCTATAAATTGATTTATAAATACGAATATAAACTCTCTAAATGTAATTACTTTATACTATTCCTCTTAAGAAAGAGGTAAAGAAGGGTGAAAAAAAGAAGGAAGGAGGGGAGGAAGGAGGAAGGAAAGGAGGGAAGGAGGGAGGGAGTGAAGAACAAAGGAAGGAGGGGAGGAAGGA
>NW_010339382.1:0-44383 GCF_000700745.2 Antrostomus carolinensis | reverse complement strand
GAGGAGAGGAGAGGAGAGGAGAGGAGAAGATCCATACAAGGTAGTCTGACTGACAGTCAGACCATGATTCACTTTGGAAACACTACATTACTAAAATCTTAACCAATATTAAGATGAATTTTATTCCTAAGTAAATTAACTTTAATTTCCCATCAAAAGCTTTTACTAAAGCAAATACAATTGAAATGTATTAGGTCCTTATCAAGAGCTCTTCTCCTAAACAATTCTGTTCCTTAAGCATATTTTTTGCCTTCTTTGCCTTTCAGAACTTTTAATGAAAAGTCTCCTAAGCACAAATAGTACATTTCCTTACCTAATATAAACACAAAAGACTTTTTGCTCTGGAAACAAATGTAGAGGAACAGCTGCGCTGATGAGCTACTCAGAGCTCCTATTGAATCTGCAGCTGCTTCTCTCTGTCCTCAGAAAACTCCTGGCTTGATTGACAGACAGAAAGATAACCACATGGAAGAGGAGACCAGATTCCAGTCACAGGCTTAAATCAGAGCTCCTTTAAATCTACAAAAATTATGTTTTTTTATTTTTAGCTGCTGATGTGGCAGCCATTTAACCACAAATCTGAAACTGCTGCTGATAAATACAAATCCCTCTCCCAGAATTTTAAGCCACTGAAAATTTATCCAGGTTCAAATCAGTAGGTTTACAGTGTTGGCTTATCAGTCTTAACAAAGAAGGTTAAAGAAGGAAAGAAGTTTTATTTACATCAATATTTTTTTTTTTCCAAGAATGAGCTATAACAATTAGAAACTTTTTCTATGCTCTTTATTTTCTTTGCAGGGCTGCTTGATATTGTGGTTTCATTAGAAAATTTAGCCAGCCAGGCAGGAGTATATAAAAAAGGATGTACTGATTGCTATCAAATCAGTGATTTTGAACTGTTGCAGTCTGAGAGACACATTTCAGATGTTGAGTAGGATAATAATATTACATATCTCACTGTTGCACGTTCTGGTGACTGGGGAGATGCAGGACTTGTCAGTCTTCAAGACACAGTGGCTAAGTTTAGATCATCTTCTCATATCAGTTTAGCAAATAATGTAAAGGAAATAGATGTCATTTGCCACAGAAAACTAGAGTTGTGAGACATTCAGTTCACACAGGCTGGATCCTAGGTAGCATTGTTATTTTTGTAACAGCGAAGCATATGGGCAGGCTTTTGCCTGCCCTTTTAGGTTTTTAGCATATATGAAGCGCAAAGTGGATTGGATTGTTTCTCCCAAAATTTAGAGTTCTAAATGTCATATTTGGTGCCTAAATAGTTACTGAATTGCTATCTTAAGACATGACTTCTTTTCTAGAAAGGCAAAGCATTTATTTGTTTGCTTTAACAGCTGCAGACCTATTACTCCACCCTGAAAATTGGTATGATTATAATTATTATTATTATTATACAAATTGGCAGATAGACAGGAAGTACAGTGGGTACTTGAAAACTTAAAGGCTGCAATCTAAACTAGGAGGAGAATTGGGAACACTTCAGAGCTGATGGGACTAGATAAGGGCCCTGCCTCCAAACCAGACCCAGTCTTCTCCCTCTCATCTGTTTTCTTTAGGATGGTTACCTGGGAGTGCTGTCTGGATGGGAGCCATCACATACTTCCACCAGATTTCTGATTCAAGGCATATTGCGGTGCACGCCTGCAGCTTGGTTTAGATGCAGTCAAAATTGATGTTCTGGCTACGCTTCAGCTCTGGGCTGATAGGTATCTGCCTGACCACCCATGCAGGGATCCTGTCACCAGAAGCTTACTTCAGCATTGGCACATACAGCCTTTCAGCTCTGCCTGTGGGATGCAGACCTTATTTACTTCTGACACCTGTTTCAATTTCTCTGTCCTACATTTAAAAAAAGAATTCAATATTTCTTTCTTCCGGCATGACCGAAAGACCTCTCTCTTTTAAAAAAAAATAAAAAAAATTTCTCCAATTCACATCCTTTTTCCATGAATCCCTTGATTAGTTTTATTTGTTTGAATGTTAAAGAAGGCATTTTATTATTGCTTTAAGGAAGGGCAAACTGCCAATGAACATTAAACATGCTGTGGTCCAGTCCTGGCACAAGAAACCATCATTCAATGCTAACTAACTTACCAGTCAGGCCTGGCCTTAGAAGTTCAGTGTTCTAGGCAAGACATGTTTGTCGGGGTTTTTTAAAATTTTCTTGCCACACCCCTAGCTAAAATATTTTAAAAACTCACAGATATATAGATAAATATATGTGTATGTGCATGTTTTGGCATGTGATTTTTTGCAAGTGCTATGCACATACATGCAAACACACAAATGTTATGCCATGTGTCTATCTCATGCAGCTACATCATAACAGAGTTACATACTTTTACCCATCCCACGTCGCCTCACTCTTTGCTCTTTATTCCTGGATCCCTTAGGACAGGTCTTGGAAACCAAACACACATCTGAGTGACCTCAGATACAACTACCACATTTTCTTTTTTATGTGATCATGAAACATTTCTGTCTTTCTTCCCCAAGGACAGAAGACTATCTGAAAAACTGGGTCTAGTATGCAGCTACGTATCTTTATCTATACTTCATTAGCTAAAATTAAAAAAAATAAAAAAAATTCCAGCCCTGCAGAACCAGAAGTATTAGGTTTGTCCTGCTGTAAAGAGTATATTCCCAATTTCGAAAGGGACATAAGGAGCAGATTTTCCAAGCACATCAGTGAGTTAAATAAGCACACCTTTGTCTGTATATGTATACCTAGTTAGGTAACTTTGTGATTCTAAACATCAAAACTGACTACATATGAAATAGGGTATGCTGGGAATAAGATTTTTGGATTACTTTTTTGGATTACAGAAGACTATTTCTACTAAATTCAGAATAAGACAGCCTTCATGTGGTCTGAATGGTTCCCAACTGTTTCTATCTTGGAAACATCAAAAACATTAGACTATAGACTAAACTCTCAGTGATGCATTTTTACACATTTTATCACTTTCTGAAAGTTCTCTACAGTCAGGTTTTTTTTAATAACCTATGTTACTTTAAAGATGGAGACATTAAACAAAATCTGGAATTTCTACAGAGTATCTAAGGACTATTTTTTTGCAAAATCTATAGCATATGGCGAACACAAAGCTATCTAATATAGCAGAAAGACATGACATAGTTACTTATTCAGCAAAACAAATAAAAGTATGCAAAACGTTGGGTACCTGAATACTATAATTGAGAGCAGAGCAAAAGTGAGCTCTATTAGAATCAGTGAGGCTGTTCACATGCTTAAAGTATGTAATGACTTTATTCAGTTGCTACATTCATGTTTTTAATGCATACTTTATATTTGACTTTAACAGAATTTATTTATGTCTCTACATTCAAAATCTACATCATACATGTTCATGTTCAGACAAATAGGACTTGAAAATAAATACAAAATCTTCCAAAATGCAATCCAAAGATATCTTCATATCTATTCTGGTAAAAATAGTTTATATTCTACCCTCTACACTTCCAGCAGAATATTTTCATTTCTCCTTAGACCAGTTCTTTATGAGTGCAAGAAGAAAGGGAATTAATGACTCAGCTTGTATGAAAGAAAATGCAGATAGCTATGACTGGTTTGATTTTTAATCCTGTTAGGAGTACTCTGAAACAGAGTGCCTTTTATGTGAGTCATTTTGCTAATAGATATTTTTACTGTTGTCCTTATTAAAAAAAATAATAAAATAACAAAAATATGAATTATTTCTATCTTAATTTATTTGTGCATTCAGTCAGTTGTATCTTTATTCTATTCTATATAAATATAGATCTCCTGTTTAGGAAAGAAATTGTGCTTTAATTTTAACATTTTAATTCCTCATTACCCTAGACTTTTTTGAGCTAAGGTTACAACACTTCTTCTTGTTGGTATTCCAACCCACTCAACCTCTACTTAGAGTTTTTTGTTTTATTGATTCAGTCTCCCAGCGCCTGTAATATGATAAATATGTGGAAACTTGAAAACGGTATCTTGTTTACATGGCTATGCAGCTGCCAAAACAGCTGCCATTTCAATTTTTAAAAGGGAAACAAGGGCCTCTTATCTGATGTGGAAGAAAAATAGACTGATCCTTCCATTCATTTTTAGTGTGTCTCAAAGACATTTAATAATACAGATGAGCCAACATTTAAAAAAGATAGCAACCTCTATGCATAATATTGAAAAGCCTTTCTAAGAGGCAAAATAATTTATTTCCTTATGTTAAAACATTTTTCTGTATCAAGGTTACAAAAAACTGAAACATGCAGAAGAATGAGTCCAGAGTCCAACACTCCAACTAAATTGTATCACTTCTGCCCAGCAGCTACCGAACAAAGGAAAAATAAAGCTGGTGTTGATGAGTACTGATGGATGCTAAATATTTCCATCAGAAGTGAAGTTTAGTCTTTTTGAAAAGTAATTATGCTAAACTGAATCAAAAATTGTAAGTGCAAATTTTATTTGAAAATATTTATTTGTAATAGCCTTATTATTATTTACAGTAAAGTGGTCTAAAAGCCAAAGCACTCTAATTCATATTCCTCTAGATAAGAATGCAGTTGACTCATAATCAAAGCAATAAAAAATTTTCAGTGTTTTTGACACAAGTTATTGGATAATTTTCACAGGAGTTGACAACACAAATATAATGTCAGGAAATACTTTACATTTGTTGAATCAACATTTATTAGTGGAAAGATGTTTGGTGAGATGTTCAAACTCCAAACCTGACCATTCTTGGCTAGGAACAAAATCAGTCATAGCTTTGAGTGCTCAATATCCCACAACGATGCAAGACCAGAATTTTATTAAGGAAGTTCCATCCTCTGCTGGAGGAAATCAGAGTTTCTGTACTGCTATAGAAGAACAGAAGAATTGCCTAATCTTCCTTCAACTGCTAGATTTAGGATCAATATTTGCCAACAAGATTCCATGGGAGGGCAACTTGAGTTACTGATGTTAATATCATAATACATGGGCTATATATTTCTTGTTTCTGAGGAATTAACATAGATGGTCTCAGTGTATTTTAGAGCAAGGTTCAGTGGCTCTCAAAACATGTCACAGCTTTTCCCATAGCACTTCCAGATCTGTGATTAGTTAACTTTGACCTTGTCAACTGATCTCTAAAAAGACAGGGAGTAGAAAAAAACAATTTTCTTTATTAAGAGTTCCTGCCAAGTTATAGCTACATAAAAAATATACTTAATTTATACCTATGAGGATATCATTTAACTACCTGTCTCTGGGTCACCTGAATTTAACACCTATTGACGCTGCTGTTGAGATCCTTCAGCTTCTTAATTTTATTTCAGTGCAACTTCAAGTAGGAGTAGCAGGCTATTATTTTCACCAGTTTCAGATACTTATTTTTTAAATAAAAGATTATGTGTGAATTGTTAAATTTCCACTCTAATCAAATTTACAATCAAAATTAAGTCACTAGAAAACAATTTATCATTGACTTTGTAAACCAAATGCAGCAATGTTAAAATGGGAACTATTATGCTGCATCTTATTTAAATCTAAAATATCTTGTGGACAGAATAATTATTTTTCTATAATAACCTCTCTCAGTGCATTCTCTATATAATGCCAGTAACACAAAACATAAATAATAGCCCTTCCAGCTACATGATAACTTTTTTTCTGTAAAGCAGTAGGATTTATTCCTTAAAACAGAATGTTCGTGCTATATTTTATGAAACTAGACACAAAGGAATGATATAGGGAACTGTACACATTCTTCCCACTCCATATTTTTTAAAAATAAAAGATGTCTTTTAAATAGTAAAATGCAGCATTTCAATCTATTATCTGTGCTTTTTTCGAAGTGTGTCCTAATCTGGTGTCCTGTCATTGTTTTGGCAGAACATGAAACAACAAATATGTTAAATTTGAGTGGTTTCCTGCAATGTTATTCTATCAAACTGGCAATTTCCGAAAGGATTTGGAAAGGAGTTTGCAATTCCTTAGACACCAGGGAGGTCCAGCAATGGCTGCCAAGATGATCTGCAGCTCAAGCTGGTCCTAATATCTGAGCACATAAAAACATTCTTTTTACTCCCGTTTATTTTTAGGCCTAATCTTAAGCAGATTTGAGGAACTTTGTGAGTATCCACTGTTAGCACTTCAGGATGTAAAGGACATGATATTAGTATTTTTATACTTTGTGGCACAGGGAAAAATTACACATTGCTTTCTCAGAAGGTTCTTAAACAGCAAAATTTTAATTGTAAAAATAAAACCACTCCAAGTAAAAAAATTAAACAAGTAAAAACCAAAAAGTAAATATTATAAATAAGGACAGGATGCACCCTAGGATTCTTCTATGTGTAATCATGTACTTAATCTGTAGTCCATGTACTTCACATACTTTTCATTATCACCAACAAATCATGATGTTTCCAAGATGGTAGCAACTTGGAAGAAATCTGTGATTCAATTGTGGTTTGGAAGCAACTCATGTTGCAACTTCTGAGTACAATCAAATTGTAAACCCAATACTTCAACCATCCTTACTGATCTCCATCCTTTGGAGCAGGGACAAATGCTACATGGGATAAACTAAGTCTACAGGCTTAGTCCTGTTTCTCTCATGATGGCTGAAGCAGAAATGCTGTAAAACTCAATGGTTTAGAGTACCCTGTCATTGCCATTTCTGATCACCGTAGCCTAGCATCAATTTACCAAACCCTCTAGGAGTCTGGAAACACCAATTCATTAATGTAAAACTTCTGAGGACTTTCTATTAGTTGTGACTAATATAAACCTCAGAAAATGCATTCACATAAGAAAACAACTCTTATATCTCATCTGCAACAGAGGTGCTTCTACTTGAATGTTGCAATGACTTGGCATTGAATGTAACTCATTTTCAAGTGATAGTGAAGAAGTATTTTGTCAGCAAAAGCAAGTGAAAACACTAACTATAGAGACGCTGTCTAAAAAGCAGATACTCCCAAAGACTGCTTGACACCTTGATGGACAGCACAGAAATTAAATAGTATCTTCTAGGCCTCCCTGTGAAAATTCATGGAGACAGAAGAAACCTAATGAAGCATATAGAAAATATGATACTGGAGCAGTATCAAAGCAAAATCTGAAGGGTACATTTTGGGGTTTTTGGTTTTCTGTTCTGTCTGGTTTGTTGTTCCCCTCAATACCACCAACACTGCCCCTCCCCCACCCTGAAAATGATACCAGTGTTTTGGTTGAGAAGTTATAAAATAAGTCTGTACAAAAATTTTCTTTCTAATGTCTATTTCTGCAATGCAGCAATGCATATCTGTCTGAAATTTACACTATTTTAACAAAAGTCATTTAGTCTCTACCCACATTGTGGATATGCTGATCAAAATTGATTCAGACACCTCTAAGTATAAAATGCTTCATATAGGCTCCCAACATTCAAAATCTCAATTTTTTTTTTTGGTAACAAAAATGGCTAAGGACAAAAAGCTGAAATTTGGACCAAAGAGCACTGGTTTCTGTTGAATCCATTTGTGAGACTTTTTAAGCCCTATTTTGCATATACTCTCTATATTTTATATTAATTTTAATATATCTCCATCATGCTTGAAAAATAGGCTTCTAAGGACATACTAGAATGTAACCTAAGCATTGTTGGATTACTCTCATTCTATTCAAAGGAGTCATTTATAATTGATACACAGAACTGCAGGGCTTGTAAAATTATTTTTCTGCAATATACTGTATCAAAATGTTATATTGACCTGCAGAGACAGAAGCAAAACCAGAAAATATATCAAATACTGTTAAATTAATTTCTGCCCTAAATCCTTTTGACAGAAAGTGTGTGTTTAGAAATAGAAGGATGAATTATGAATACATGATTTGTGCATATATCTTACTGACTTTCTCCTGTTAATGACATTAAACCTTTAATCATCTTTAAGAACATAATTTATCTATTCAATTGGGTGTTTCAATGTTTTTTTTTTAATAAAAACAGCTACTCATATTTAGAGTTAAATGCTTCATTGTGCTCAAGGTGGTATTCCTTTCTTTTTCTTTACATGGACCTACTGGAGCAAGTCCAGAAGAGGACCATGAGAATGATCCAAGGGCTGGAGCACCTCTCCTGTGAGGACAGGCTGAGAGAGTTGGGGCTGTTCAGCCTGGAGAAGAGAAGGTTCTGGGGCGACCATATAGTGGCCTTCCAGTACCTGAAGGGGCCCAAGGGAAGGCTGGGGGGGGACTTTTTACAAGGGCAGGTAGAGACAGAACAAGGGGAAATCACTTTAAACTGAATGAGGGGAGATTTAGGTTACTTATTAGGAAGAAATTCTTTTCTATGAGGGTGGTGAGACACGGGAATAGGTTCCCCAGAGAAGTTGTGAATGTCCCCTCTCAGGGAGTGTTCAAGGCCAGGTTGGATGAGGCTTTGAGCAACCTGGTCTAGTGGAAGGTGTCCCCCTCATGGCAGGGGGCACTGTCTCTGTCTGACATGTAGAAAGCTTCTGTCAGTTTCTGACAGAAGCCACCCGTGTAGCCCCTCCACTACCAAAATCTTGCCACACAAACCCAATACAGACAGAGAGAGCATCAAGGTTTTGCATAAGGCACATATTTTCATTACAGAACCACCTGCCACACACATTGATTTGGGGTATTCACACCTCAAAACATGCAGAGGCCTTATGTAGAGGCTTCTACTTCACTATACATCACAGACTTTTTACTTTAACTTTCTGCATTACCTACTTAAATCTGCCTGAGTTCAGATAAGTGCATTTAAGATCCAGACTTTTCCTCCAGGTCTGGTCCTGATCAGTCTCCGTTCCTCTCCCATCCCTTGAGACCGAATCATGTCAGGGCACAGGACATAACATAACATGGGAATTCTCCCCCACAAACAGCGAAAGACAGTAATGAGGTTTGAAATGGAATGCTGGTTTAGCAGGGTCCTACATAGAACTAATAAATATTTTGTAGCTTGGGGAAACAGACAGAACTCCATGAAAACTTATTACTGTAGCTACTGTCCTTCAAAGGGTCTAGAGCAGAAGTGAAAGGAATTGCTATGCAGAGAGAAAGTACAGATTAATTGTCCTATGGAGTCAGATAAACCAGGTGGGCCATCTAAGCACTTGTAGCAAACACCCTCAAAAATGTGAAAGATGAGGTAGAAAATTTAGTACCGTTACGATTTTTTTAAATGAGAGAATAAGCGAGAATTTAGAAATAAGCGTTAAATATAAATCACAAATATTAGTGGGGATTTTAGATAGTGGTAGTGAACAGAAATTAGAGGTCTAAGTAACTTTGAACTATTTGAAAGAAAGATTGAACTATTCGTTTACTTGTTTTTTTCCAAATTTTAGTATCAAATTCTATTGCTTACCCGTTTGTAATGAACAATCCTAAGAGACTTAACTCTTTGAGTCTAACCTCTCTAGGAGAATTGGTTAGTTCCTCATGCATCCTACTTATATGAAGTTAGACGTAGCTGCAGGTGAAATGACCTGTGGAAAATTTAACAATATTATTCCAGTTGTTTGAGGCCTCTCTTCCAAGAACATCCCACAAGATGCTGTTCAAAGCAGGAAAATCATAACTACTACTGAAATTAAAGAATATGGCATAGATTTAGATGATTTCACATTATTACATTAAGGTCAACCACATTGTTAGTATGTGTTGCATTTAACCTATTATTTTTGATAAAATGCCAAATAACTGAAGCTGAAGGCAAGTTGGATTGTGGTAATTTCTGTGAAGGATGAATAGATTCCAGTGGTGTTTAACTGGGCAGTTTCAGATTTATATGGAGGTTATTTGTGCATTTGAATCGTATGTTTTCTCTAATTCTTATTGATTTTTATAGAAATTCCAAGAAAGAAGGTACATATGGCAAGAAAACAAATATTTTGCATACTTGAAGTTTGGTACTGTAAGGTGTTAAGTACCCTCAGCTCTTCTTAGAGTCTTTAATTGCTGGCAGAGTTTTTAAAATCACAGGACCACAGGAAAATTCAGGTGGGAAGGGACTCCAGGAGTCCACTAGTCTGACCTGCTCAAAGCAGGGACAGCTCTGAGGTCAGACTGGGTTCTGCACTTCTTAAGAGTTCAGTGGCTACAGTGAAAGGTATTTACACAATTTCCTTGACTTTTTTTTCAAATTCCATGGAGGAGAAGAACTGAGAGAGGAATAAATGACTCAGAGGAAGTAATGGGTAACATTCTTTCATCTTTGTTGTCTGCAGCCAGGAGCATGGAAAATGCTGCATGCTTGTGCCTTTTGGATCTGAATACATAGAGTCATAATACAATAACAAATGATGCAGGTTTGGTGACCCTGCCCTTAATAGAGGTCTTTAAAGTGTCAACAATGTCGTCAATTGGTCTACATCCATTGGGACAGAATCTTATAATCCACCAAGCTTTATTAATTTCCTAGGATTAAAGGAATAATTGCTGTGCAGCTCCACGCTGAACACGTCTTTGCCACTAGTTAAGACTCGGGGTTCTGTTAGTTCTTCAGACAAATAGTCTGAAGATATTCTTATTCACTGTGGACACTAATTCTTCTTTTGTCTACATTTCAGAAAAGAATTGAGTGCCGTGTTTTTAAAAGCAGGTCCTTTTCTTTCAGTCTAATACTGACTGCTTACTAAACACGTGGGATTTGCTAATGAATGTTGATTTGGTTTGATCTCAGCTGGGAAATTTCATCTACTAATTTCTTCACCCAGAAAGAAAAATAATTAGGGTGACATTGATGTGAACATAATGATAAACCTATATACAGTAGGAAGGGAAATTTTGGAAATTACAAAATAGAACATGGTCAAATGACATACTTAGGAACAAAGAAGAATGTATAATGTATGATGCCTAGGAATTCTAGGATCAGACTGCTGTTATGTGCTATCAATAGACTTTAAAAAAAAATTGCAAAATGTTATACAGGCGTATATATATCTAATATATGTGCTTATATATATCCTTTCTTGTTTGTGACAAGTTTGGAGATCTGCAAAACATTCTCGTTACATCATTCACAAGGAAAAATGATCAAGATAGAAGGCATATACTGGAAATTAATAGCTGGTCAACAAGAGGACATTCTTGAAGTCTGTTGATACTTCATGAAATTCTTACAGCTCCAGTCAGAGGAAATATTTAATGTGTTAACTTCACTTTTGTGACAGTTGTGTTTTGGGAATGGTCATGCTCACAATACACCATTTAAATCCCATGTTTGACTGACAGGAAAGTTGTATCAAAGATGAGAATTTCTATAATTTATATTTCTATAATATTCTATATTTTCTATTTCTATATTTTTATTTCTATAATATCCTTTCATATGTTTTCAACTCTAAAGGTGAAAGAATTGATTTTGCTGAGATATTTTTGTCAGTCCAGTGCATGAAAAGACTCACAGTGGTAATTAATATAGATATCACTGTAAAAAAGCTTAACAGAGAATTTATCAGTATACATTATTTCATCTGCAGAATCTATATAAAATACATTAGGAAAAAAGCCACAAACATTTACCAATACAGACTGCATCTCTGTGATAAAAGTTTCTTTTTTGTGTCTAAGACTATTTCTGTGCTGAAAGAGATTTTGCAATGATTTGTATGGAAATACAATTTTTGATCTTTTATACAAATCAGATATAAAGATTTCAGTCAATTCTGATACAAGTTATCCTCAGAAGTACCTACAAAGCTCTTCTAATAATGCAGTCTGACATCTCAAGTAAGATCTCATACACTTTAAGAAGGTATCATCCATGAGTTGACCCATGACAACTGGTTATGCAAATAGTCATAGTTTGCTCTAAATGCAAAGTAATGTAATTTGAATAATAGTGGTAGCTCATGGTGACTTACCTGGCTCATGGTAATGTTTAACTTGTCTGAATACACAAACACTTGAAGGCATCCACAGTTAGCCTTTTATGAGATGGGTGGCATGTCCTCCCTCCTATGTGCATCTTGGTTATACAGATCTGTGTGTTTCTGTGGGAATAGAGCTGAGATCATGAATTCATCTGCTGCAGACATAAGAAGAGCTACCAAATGCTATTACACTTTTTTACCTTTTTTTTTTTTTTAATTAAACATTTACTCTTCAGTTTGGTTAAAAATCCACCCCCTGACTTACAGAAAAAGCGTACTTAAAAATAAAAAATGAGGGAAAAAAGGTAAAAAAAAAAAAGAAAAATACTTAAAGACTTAGAAATATAACATGGGTAATATTTTTCTGTCACTTAGGACAATTATGAAATTATTTCCATTTCACCAGGATATTAAATAACAGGCTCTGAAGCTAGATATTTTAAGTCATAAGACTATAAAATTCACACCTTAGATGTAAAAAACACCTGGAAGAGGATCTCTTTAGAACTCCAATGCTGTTTTCAAAGGTGTCTTGGAAAATGGGAAGTGCCAGAGGACTGAAGAAAGCTATTATTTTTTCAATATAAAAAAATTTCACTATAAAAAATTAAAAAAAAATCTTGAGGCCCCACCTGGAGTACTGCATCCAGTTCTGGAGCCCCCAACACAAGAAAGACATAGAACTGTTAGAATGAGTCCAGAGGAGGGCCACCAGGATGATCTGAGGGCTGGAGCACCTCTTCTATGAGGACAGGCTGAGAGAGTTGGGGCTGTTCAGCCTGGAAAAGAGAAGGCACCAGGGAGATCTTATAGCAGCCTTCCAGCACCTGAGGGGGCTACAGGAAGGCTGGGGAAGGACTTTATAAAGGGCAGTTAATGATAGAACAAGGGGAAATGGCTTTAAGCTGAAAGAGGGTAGGTTTAGATTAAACATTAGGAAGAAATTCTTCACTGTGAGGGTGGTCAGACACTGGAACAGGTTGCCCAGAGAAGCTGTGGATGCCCCCTCCCTGGACGTGTTCAAGGCCAGGTTGGATAAGGCTCTCAGCAAGCTGATCTAGTGGAAGGTGTCCCAGCTTATAGCAGGGGGGTTGGAACTAGAAGATCTTTAAGGTCCCTTCCAACCCAAACCATTCTATGATTCTATGAATCCTACAGCCTTTATAAAGACTTTCTATTTAACTTCATGTACCTGCCTGCCTACACAATTTGTAATCAATTTTAGGGCTATCAGACCAGCCTAAATGAATCTTTTGTTTTCATAGGTTTCCAGGGAGACCAAAGTATCTGTGAAGATCTCTATCTGAGCTGACCTTACTGTCTATGAATCTTGAGTAATGTCTGGTCCTCAATACAGACCTCTGTAAAACTTCTCCACCTCCATAAAACATCATGATATAAAATAGTGCAGTGTTGTGAAAATGAACTCCATCAAGGCATTCTTACAGAATTTTTCAAGTCAAACCATTCTTATGATGATTTTAAGGATTAATGTACATGTGATGTGTATATAGGTGCATGTATATATTAAAGTGTAAAATAAATGAGAAATGTAGATACAGGAAAAACTAATTTCTATGCAACATATTGAAGGTGCTACATGTTCATTTAGGGAAGGGGACTATCATGGAAGTTTCACCTCCTTTAATGAAAAATGTTTTCTATATAAAATTAAAAATATTTATTTTTCCATTGATTCAGTGCTTGGAAACCATAATACATTCCTAAAAGACCTTCCTAGTCAGAATAGGACCCCTTTAGATGAGCAGGAAATGGATTTCTCAAGTCTGTCACACAAATATGAAGCCCTGGAAAGTATAATATACTGTTACACCATACAGGTGCGTTGCTACGATGACTTGCTGATGGTAACTTAGGTGAGGAAGGTCTATTCTTTTTCACAGTTGAAGAAAGAAATTTGTCAGTGACAAGAAGGATGGTTTGCATGCCTCACATTCCTCAGTGCTGAAAATAATAAAGGGAGGGAGGAGAGGGAAAAAATCAAATTTCGGCTAAGGAATCAGCAGTGAACTTAATGCAGGTGCAATATTTCTTAAGACAAAGAGTTTTTTGTTTCACCTCCATTTTATTCCATGAAAACTAACACCTCCGTCTCCCCCACCCCCCTCTCTTTATCAGTGCAAAGTAGATTAAAATGTTGATACCCTTTCCTGGCAAAGATATTTTTACAGTCTTTAGCCAAGTTGTTGCAGCAGGATTAACTTCCTACAGAACTTAAAATAACATCACTAACTATAGCAGAGTTCCACATAGGTTCACTAACCTGTACAGTTTTGCTCACTACTTTGCTGAATTATTTTTCTGCATCTATCCCTGCACAACTGTAACCTTTTGTACTCTCCCAAATCTATTAAAAAAGCCATATATTTCGTTGAGCCAGCATATCACTCCAATCATTAAAATGACAACTATAAATATACTTTAACTCCAAACCGAATCAAGACTCTTTAACTCCTGTGTTGCTAGAATTCATAGAATTTGGTTGTGACCAACAGAAGACGTAAGTTTTCAGTAGGCAAACATTTTATATTGTTGGAAAAACTCTTATTGCTCAGACCAGGAATTATTTGAACTTCTTATTGATTCCAGAATATGGCTTCACTTTGTCATAAAACCATGGCTTAAGAAACTTATTCAGTACTGAGAAGAAAGTCTCAAACTGTGCAAAAGACAGCAGATATTATCACTGGTACTAGGAACAGGACTTACTTTCTTGGGGAAGTGGAAACAGAATTAATGACCTCTTGTGCTTTCCTAAAGGTGTATGATGCATCATTTTGAAGAGGGTTAAACAAAAAACAACAAAAAAAAAACATATGGTTCTGAACAGCCACAAAAACTGTATGCAATTTTCTCTCCTCAGACAATGAAAAAATAGTCTGAATTCTTGTTACTCTGTCTGAGTTTTTGAATGAAATGTAAAATTGCAATGTATTTAAGAAGAGTTATACTAACAGGTTGACTGGAGAGCTTGTGTCATCTTGATCTTTGGAAGTTTTCAAGACCCAACTGGATAAAGGTCTGATCAATTTGATCTGACCTCAGAGCTGCCCCTTCTTTGAGAAGTAAATTTGACCTCCCGAGATCCCTTACCACCTGATTTATCCTATTATCCTGTGTTTATAATAAAATTAAAGAAACAGTACTATTCATAAGCCGAGAACCATGAACAGAGATAACTGGTATATAAAGTGGAAAAAAAAAAATAATACAAGCTTTACTTTTTGAGGAAAACTCTTTAAAATATAGATGTTTGTTGAAGCAGAATGTAAAAAGGAGAAAGATATCCAGAGTAAATACATTTGCAATATGGATGTCACACAAATAAAGCCAGCCCAGATTTGCTTTGCATTCAAAAGACTGTTGTGAAAAATGAGAGCATTAATAGTCTCAGGTCATTTGTCATCAGTACTGATATTCAGCATTTGCTCAGTAACTTTTAACCTGAGAGTCCAATTTGCACAGAATAGCCCACATCCCCCTAGCTGAATTCTCCATCTGCCAGAACCATAGGCGTTATATGTAGACTGCTCAATGCAAGGGTTTTTACTCTGTACCAACTCCCAGACATTGTGCAGACATTGTCTGGGAGACTTTTCTTGGCACAACCCAAACTTCAACTATTTAACAAGATAAAAAAGTTTCAGAGTCTGGGAACATTTCCTGGTACTGTTTAAACTAGTAAGGACAATGATTTGACTACAGTCCTCATACAATTTGTGGAGAGAAGTAAGGCCTTTGGCAATGGACAAAAGCTCCTTCAGGAGGTCTTGCAAGAGCTCTACAGATACTGTAGCAAAGTTAGGCCTTACCATTTGGAAACAGCTTTGTGGACTTCTTTAAGTCTAAGTACACCAGAAGTCTAAATTGACTACATGAATCCTTTCTTATTAACTAAAGCATTAATATTAACAGAAAGAATTAAGAGGTGCCTGACTGAACAAAACTGCAACTCCAAAATACATAATGAATTACCTGTATTCACAGACATGCAAAGGTAGAGTCTTCCATAAAAAAAGAGTATGGCCTTCAGCATGCATCTTGATAAAAAAGTATTCTCAAAATTACTCACAGACAGAAAACCAGAAAAGTTTGAAATTCAGAACTAATGACAGATACTTTTTCTTTTTTTTTTTTAAGTTAGAATAAACAAAATGACAAAACATTACACAGATATTATTTAACAGAATTTTACATGTACAGTAGAGAAGCTTTATATTAATTTTGTGTGTTTGTTCACCCAGTGTTGTGTGTGACAGCATACATAACACAATATATTTTGTATGTCTCTGCTTAGGTACATAGTTCTTCCTTTGGAAGCGGCTTCAAAACTCAAATGAATAATCAGCAAGCATCACAGAATCAGAATCATATAACATCTCAAGTTGAAATGGTACCATAAGGATTATCAAGTTCAACTGCCTCAGTCATGTGCAATAATATGACTGAGGCCTAGAATATGACATACAATCGTAGTTTAACAAACTTGTATGATTTATATCAGACTACATAAGATATTCATCAGGATAAAAGTAGATCTGGATCCTTGTATAAAGAGAAATCCTAAGTTGAAAGCATTTCTTGAAATATCAGCATGCATTAATATACCTGTTAATGTTCCTTCCATAATACAGCATAATGTGCTAAACTGATAGTATATCTTTCATTGTGTCATCTACTTACAGACATACAATTTATAGTTTCTAAACTGGCAGAGTGACTGATTGACCTACAGCAGAGAACATGTATAACAAACATAATATAGTGCATATGCAGATATAAAATCACTGAATGTCCAGGCAAAAAGGAATACTTCATTATCTCAATCTATTTGAATTTTAACACTTCTACCAGAAAAATGGGTTGCATTCTACGTAATAAAATGTTTCTGTGTGGAAACCTATGAAATCATCAATAGAAAAAACTGGTAAGAAACAAGTAAAAAGTAATTTTTTACTTGGCAGCTTGCATTTAGTACATGACTCCTCTTCCAGCATTGAGGGTGACTCAGAGCTTATTTATCTTGCAATTTTTGAGGAAATGCTGTACTGAGGTCTCCATAGATCATTACTAGAGGATGGAATTGTGGTTAGAAATGTTTTATTTTTCTATTAACTTTTGTCCAGGAAAAAAGAGTATAGCTCAGGCACAACTTGAAGACCAGAGGATATATTCATCCCTCATTTGTCACACTGCAACAACATCTTGACAAAATAATTTTGGTGCTCCTATAAGAAGTCCTGCAGAAACACTGACAGAAAATACATAAAATGAAAATGGAAAAGATCTGGAGGAAGTACTTATACAGGGCTGAGTATACATATGTTCAGGCCTCCGGACAGGGAGTCTGATGCTCTCCTCCTGGACAAGGAGGGATCTTTTTTGCCAGTATCAGCAGTGTAACTGTGTGTTTGACACAGGTCTTTAGTCTCACTCAGTATCATCACTCTTACGTTCTCAGTTTAATCTGGTTTCCCTACCATGCGGCAAAGTATCTTTGATAATACAAGTGTGGATTAGTGGCACACTGAATAATAGTGAATGGATTTTAGTTTATATTTCGTTTTGTTGATGATGATTCATATCCAGACTCATCCCTTTGAAATCAGTAGAACCATTTCAGATTTACACCACTATAAGAGAGGGCAGAATTCAGTCACCTTGCTTTTTACTTATTTTGAAAACTACCATGAATAAACATGACACTCTATAAAGAAGGAGAATTATTATGTGAAATCTGGAGCACACAACTTCCATTAAACATGCGGAATGATCATCTCCTATTTCACTTTGAAAATGCACCAGTAAGAGTTAAGTGAGGTGGGAACGATATCCTATAAACCAGATCACAACAGCTGCACTCCATGTCTGCTGCAGTTCCACAGAAAGAAGGAAAATGAATTTTAATTGTATTTTAGTCACTGGCTTTAATGATCTGGCAGAAATGCAGGGACTTTGGAATAATTTTGTTTCTTAGCTGTGGTCCACTTAGGCTTGACATTAAAATAAAGGAATGGAGCCATAATACCAGAAACACCCTGTAAGAGGATTATGGTTTGTCCAGCGGACAAGAGGATTCTATATGTCTGATTTTAGCTGGAAGTGCAATTGCCAGCATGTGGAAGTCTCAAAGTGTAAGTGAGAAAAGAAAGGTGTGATTAAATTGAAGGGAAAGCCTTGCTTCCTTACAGCCTTGCAAAGCTGCAAGAGAGAGCCAAGTATTCGCCATGTAATAGTGAGTGCTTGTTGTTATTAAGAAAAAAAAGAGAAAACTATATTTATATGTACACATGCAGGAGGGAGAGTGTGTTAAATGATTAAGACATAATAACCTTATTTCAGGGAGCCAGAGGAAGCCATGATGTGTGAGGCAATTGTGAACTTTAATAAAATTTGCTCAGCAGATTAATGCAAATATTTGAAGAATAAATTTTGTAACTTCACCATGGGCAAAACACTGATCCAGGACCCATTTCCGTAGCGCAATAGATTTCTGTCAATATCATTTAAAATCTCAAGTCCAACTGTTTTTATAAAGTCTAATATAAGGCTAATACTTTCCTTGCTATAGTTTCATATTTACCGTATCTTTCCGTATGCTACAGGTTAGCAAATAAACAATGCATGTTATGCTTGTGGGGTCTCTAGAGTTTCTTTTTCTATTCTCACTGCAGAAAATCTTGAGGTTTATCTCTCTCTATGACTTTCGGCTGTAGCTCTGATTCTAACTCAGTGTTTTTCACAATGAATTGCACTGAGGAAATATGGCAAATGTCAGTGACTCAGATGGTAATGCTGCATTTCTCACCAACTATTTTCTTGATGACAAACTTTGCTTTCAGAAGCAAATCTGTGTTTTGGAGAATAACTTGTGTGGGAAACAGAATAGCCACTCCATAGTTTCAATATTCTTCTAGCTTCTTTTTATAAGGCAGATTATGACCTGTGGTAACATCATCAAAACTAAGCAAATCTTTCTGAAATGCCACAGGTGTGATCATATGCCAGAATAAAGATTATCCGGTCAGTTTGAGGCAAATGAAGCAAAGCATTTCTGTCAATGTGAAGGTTCAAACTGAAATGATCTCACATTAATGTTTTTTCTGTTTTCTCTCTTTTCACTTGCCAAAGTTTCAAAATGGTTTGGCCTGAAACCTGTAAATCAGTTTAATTTTGTTGGACAAAGGTAGAGGAGACAAAAGAACTGTGCCGTGGGGTTGGCCTGGAGCAAAAGGGGACGGTGAGAGCCACATGAGAGAGTGGTAAGCTGTCTAGTAAGGTGTGTCGTGGGAATAATTAACACAGCTCTTGTTCCACCAGTTTTGGAAGTTTTATGATAGGACAAGAACAAGAAAAGACCTCTTAAAGTAGCTTTTTGTTGTACATCTTTTTGAAAGTATGTTCATGGAACTATTCACACAATACTGAAAGTCAAACAGAAAGTAAAAAAAAAAAATAAAATAAAAAAATGGTGCCTTCTAGACTTTTTAACACCTTTTGCAAACTCTCTTACCTCTGCATTTTGTGTCCATTTGAAATGTCACAACTGATCTTTGCACCAAGTACAGTACTGGAAGAAGGTTGAACTACTTTGGAACCTTAATCTCTGAAGCAGTAACCACTGTTTATCACTGTTACTTTTAAGATGAAATTATATTTTTCAGCATAATTGTTATGATTTCTGATATAATGTTTTATGATAGAATCTCAAATTATTTTCATACAAGCCAATATTCCTGGTTAATGTGAAACCAGGAAGCTAAATTTGAGGTTTGATTCTGCTCTTCACCCTTCTTAGTTTGGGAAGTCTTGTGTTTTTACATCAAGTGGCATATTAGGATTTCCTTAGCTACAGATTTTTGCCTCTGGGCCTTATCAGGAATTACTTGTGTCTCACAGAGCGGCCTTTGGTTCATACTTATTAAGCAGCTGAACACTCCTTGAACAAATGCCCTTTCATGGATGGTAATCTTCATTCCAGGTGTTGGAAACCAATCACCAAGAAAGGAAGGAATATATTTTCATTTCCAATACTGTACATGTGAGTAGGTACATTAAAAGAACTAAACCAACACTAGTCTTCCCTCCTCTGTGCTAGAGGAAATATATTAATTGTCATGGTTTAATGTCCTACTGTAATGTAAAAAAACTAAATAAAATGTATTTTTCACCATTTTGTAATTAAGCAGTTTTAGTGCTAGATTTCCTAAAGAGCAGCTAATGATAAAAAGTTCCTACCTCAAAGATCTTACAAATCACCTAAATTACTTAATACTAATGCGCATAACTTTTGAACAAGATAGTCACTGTATTCCAGGTAGTCTACATGTCCCATTAATGATCAAACATTTATTTCAATCAAACAAATCTCTGTTTTCCCCCACTATGCAGTGTTATATTTCTGTGCTGAGTTTGAGATTAAAAGATCATGGGCTACGCAAAACAATTAAACATTTGTTCTACCATAGCCCTACTTGAAAAAGAAGAGCTTCTCTGTGAATGAAAAACAACAAATTCATAGTCATTTTTGAGATAGGATGCAGTGATCTGATACAGATAAGATGTACTCCTTTTGCCCTATTCAAATGCTAAGCTATCTAATGCAAATATTATTTCCCGGTAACTGAAATCATTCATTTACCCACACCTCTAGAAAACCATGAATGCAAATCTCTTTCAGTTACTGAGGTAGCTTTTACCAGCTTATTTTCATCAAACACTAATGGCTTTGTACTGCGGCTGTTGTTTACTCCCTATGATAATGAAACTTTTCAAGGTCTGTATGAAAGGAAATAGTACTTTACAGTTTATTATTTCCCCATATTTTTATATCATATTTATATGAACAGTCTGCATTGTAATTTTTGCTGTTGAATTTCCATTTCCATTTCAATAGAATTTATAGATATTTTTAATATATGTATTTTAGATATTGTATGTTATTATTTAGGTGCAGTGTAGGTATAAAGTCATCCTCTGTGTTATACTTATTTTCTTATGTATCTTATAAGTCTTCCTCTGTTCTGTTTCTTGTTTGTTATTTCACTGTTAACTTTTCAAGAGACTTAATATAAAATGTTTTATATGCTTTTCATTCTCTGTTTCTCTTTTTAAAAATTAGCAATGATTTAAAACCTTCAAGGAAACAGGAGTAGTTCTATCGTAAGAAAGAGAAGCCAGGGAACAAGAACCACTTCACAAACATAAGGCAAACAAGCTGTCTTTAACTCCTTCCTATTGATCATACAGAGCAGCCTCAAATTGATTGAAGGGAGTCAGTCAAAATAGGAAGTTCTTGTGGTGAGACAGCTGATACAGCCAGGCTGGAAAACCTCTCAACTTCTTCCTGTGGTCACCCAAATTCCAGGGCCTTGCCGAACCAGAGGACACTCTGAATAAAGGATTTCTTAGAATTTGTTCTGCCATAGTCAGGGTCTCTGCAAACGGCATGTGACTCAATCCTGGATGATTTCAGTTCCTTGAGCAAACTAAGATAAAGTAGAAAAAATGTTTCCCTGCTTACCCTGGAAAGGTTCCCATGAATTAGAGGTACTACAGTCAAATGAAGTTTTCTGTCTAGCTTTGCTGACATTTTGGTGGTATAGCAGCCTCCGGCTTCAACTGGCTTCAGCATAAAGAACAGAGAAACTCAAACTCTACTGACACCTGTTATTACATATCCTTAATATGGATGAGTCAACACTTTTGAGTTTGATAACCAAAATCACACTCACCCTGAAAAGTCTTCTGTGAAAAGGATAAAAGAAGGTATCAGGTACTACCTCAAAGCACTGCACACACTCATTTACAGTTCCTGATAGCAAGCACAAACACAGGTGAAAAGAGAATGATCATCACATGTCTTGAAGAATTAGGCTCTGAATAAGGAAACACCTACTAGTCCACTGCAGGATTTTGCTGGAAAGAATGGATTTTCTTTCCAGAACCTGCGCCATAGCATGTTCAGCTCTGTACCTTGGTTCGCTAGAATTAGACTCTTCTTTAAACAAGCAAGCAGAGAAGATAAAGGTAAGGTTATAATCTCCTCTATGCAGGAGAGCAACTAAGCTGTGGAAACACTTTTCTCTAGTTACTCTGAAGAGCTAGAACAAAGCTGACCCCTGGACCACACAGAGCAGGACTGTCAAGACTACCTTACTGGATCCCAGGTAAAGGGACCTCTCTAGAAACCTTTTCCTTCATAAATCTAGAACAATATCAATATATCTTCCCCTTTCTCTAGTTTCTTTCTGTCCTACCTTTACTGGTTCTATACCAACTGCGTACAGATCCCTTTTGCCTACTGCTATCATTTTGTTTTCACTACCTGTGCTTAGTTTGTGAAATAATAAAATAACATATCCAGCACCTAGTATGACAGAATAAGGTGCAAGCTTGTTTATATTTTAGGCATCCAGCTCTGGTAAGGAAGAGATGAACTAATCTTTTTTGAAGCCATATGATTACCTGAGTTCTGAAAAAGCTAGTGGAGTATATACACAAATCCTTCAGAGGTGTTCTATTTCATTTTAAACAGCTGCTTACACTAATCACGACAGCTCTGCTTGTAAATAAAAGAGAATACCAAGATGCTGGCTAGCTTCCAAGAACTAGACTCCTTCAGGCAGATAGATATTGCAGAAATCTATATGGAGAGGTCTAACACAGAGCCAGAAAGAGAGAGAATAATCAAACACTTGGAGATCAGAGTTTCAGTGATCAACCTTCTCCTTGACCCTCTTTCATTTTGCAATGTAGACACACTCAGTGGGTTCATTGCCTGTGTTCTTAGGATTCATTTAATGGTTCTAACAGGTTTTCACATCTTTCACCTATATTTTAAAAGAAAAGTGAGTCAACTACCTGTAAAACCAAATTTAGATGCTCAGAATTGCCTGCAAAAAGCAGAATGTTAATTTTTTGCTGTTGTGAAATCCATGAGTAATCAAAGTAAATTTTCATTCTACAATTTCAGACATGCTCCTTTACCAGTTCCTACTTATAAGAGAAGGTACCTCACCATCTGAAGTGATGGTTAGTCCAGGACCCATTTCTAGGAGCCTAACTCTCTGCTGATCACAGTTCTTGGTTCTTAGTTTCTTAGTTCGGTGTTTTCAGTTCTACCCATGAAACTTGTAGGCACTGCTATGTTCAACATAACAATTTTTAAATCCCTTTTTGTTTCTGGCCTTAAAACATATGTGGGCATTTAAATATGAGCTGTTTCCTTTTTTTTTTTTTTCTTTTCTCTCTGACAGCTTCCAGGCATTTGAACCTTTAAAAAATCTAGTTTTTCTCTTATGAACTGGCTTCAAATTGCTTGCTTATGAACTGGCTTCAAATTGCTCTGAGTCTTCTTGTAAATATAGTGGCCATCGTTATTTTTTGCAAGCTATTATATGTGTGAAATATGCAGAATCAGATCATTCATAAGGGAAAAGATGCCTAGTCTTTGCCAATGGTGATTGACTTCTTTCCAGACCCCATTTTTTATAATTCTTTGTTACTGGATACAGTACTTAAAGAGAATTTTATGAGTATAGATTTTGGCCCAGATCCTGGCTCTACGGCCCTTGCAATACAGAAAGGGTGGAATTAGAGAATTTGTAATGCAGCCTTCAAAAGTATGTTCCAAAGAAGTCAGTTCAACCTCTATAGTGGAAATTGTGTTCAAAAAGGATGCCAGCCAGCTCTGAGCTAGTTTCTTTTGGCCAATTTCATTTTGAAATGGAATCTCTTGCGCTACTGTTTTTTCAGGTTATTGATCTCAAGAGCTGTGATCTGGAAGCAGAAAGGATCCAGGAGAGGCAAGTGGAAGAATTCCAGGAAAGGTCTGTGAAAACTTCACTTGAAGAAGGCTGGAAACTACAGGAGCTTGGTGCAATTGACATCACACAGCAGGTGCAGTGACTTTCTCAACAAGGAATAAAAAATGACAAGATCTTCAGTTTTATTTACAAGAGCATCTTCTGAAGGTTGATATGACACAATCTGCCCTGAGGGAAATGAGTGGCCATGCTTACTCAGCCTCTTCTTCCTGCAGTAATTTTTGACAAGGGTGTGGTTTGCTGGAAGGCTGAATTGATGCCGATGAAGCAGATGAAATGAGTGGAAAAGATACGTTCCAGCTAAAAATGAGAATCAATTCCAGCACAATTTGCCTTCTTCTAAATGTACCTACTGTGCAAATGATTCGTACTGAATTACAAGCTCAGCCCAGTCATTCAGAGGGAATACCAAGGCCTCACTTCCAAATGATTACTCAGAATCACATAGGAGGAAATCCCTGTTTAGGAGTGTGATTGATAATAGGACTTCATCTCAGGATGCCGTGGCAGGATGGAAACACTTTCTCTTGGACCTAATTTAAGTCTGAAATGTTTAATGGGTTGAGTCATATGATGAAGTGATGTAAATAAGGATGAGAAGCAGATCATTTGGGTCAGGTCCAAAATGTAACATGCCTAAATCTGGGCTTCCCCATCATCATGCAGAATGTGGTAGTTTCCCCTCAGCAAAGCCAATTTTTTTAAGTAACTTTAAAAAACTGAGCTCTCATCAAGAGTAATTAGTGGGGACCAGCTAAAGTCTAGTTTTGCTCTTCTTCAGGAAACGAACTTGGCTGGCTTCAAATGTTTTTTGGTTTGGGGTTTTTTGGTTTGGGGTTTCTGTTTGTTTTCCTTCTTTTCCAGCATCAAACAAACCTCAGTTGTACAGAATGATGGCAAAGGCTGAAGGACAGCCTTGGTCTGACACCAGCACTGCATCAGCACTTCAACTGGAACAGTCAGAATCTAATATTTGTACTTCTAGAAAAAGTATATAATAAAATATATTGCTAGATGTTTAACTGGAATTAGGTTGCGTTCAGTAGTAGGCAATTACTCCAACTAGAATTTTTTACTACTCCTGTGCTTTGGAAAATCTGGCAAAAGTGTGTTATGTATTTCCGTTCCCATGGTAATTATTATATTTCCAGCATTAACCTGATTTATTTGAGTATTTGTGAGTACTTGGAGTACAGTGCTAAGTATCAGAATGCATGGATTGTGTTTTCCCATATTGTCAAGTTATCATAAGCTTGGGTAAACCATGCAGTTTTGCTTTCTGCACTTCACTTCCGCCACATATGAAATGGGATATCTGAAGGATTATGATAAGTGGCAAATACTCACTATGATAAGAGCATAAAAGCTGAGCCGAAGTACTGAATAATATTACACAGCCAAAAAAGACTGAAGCTGAATTGTACCAACCAGGACATCTTACTTGTCTGTATGAGCTGCATACATTGCTAGAATCAGAGAGGGGGATTACATGAATTATAAAGTCTTAAAAAAAAACCCCAAAACACAAGTTGATTTCAATGGCTTTGAACTGTCTGCAAAGTGAGCTTTGAGTAGAATTAGTTATGTTGACTGAACAGGAATAATTGTTATAAAAAAAAGGCCTGGTTGCACGGATCCCCCATCTCATGGAGCTAAGAATTTGCATAGAGGCAAGTCATTGAGGATTCCATTATTATTTGGACGAAGCGTATGCTGGTTTTAATTAAACTGTGAAACTTTCTATATGTAAAGCAGAATTATTACAGTTCAGATCTGTAACCCACAAGGGAAACAAGATTTATCTCATGGACCAGGGTCCAGTTTCCTGAAGGGATGCATAAGCCCAATTTTGGAGCTCATGTTCCTCCATGCCTTAAAACGCTTTATAATAGTTGTCTTCTCTGATAAATTTACACCTGCTTTGGTGCACCCTTGCAACAGCTGCTACCTTTGGAGATATGAGCAGCATGACTCCTATGCCTATGCCCATAAGGAGTCCTCAGACTAATCCTCAAATTCATAATTTCCTTACCTAAAGCCCTGGAGGGCTCAGTCTGATAAGACTTCACCTCAACAAATAGATCTCATGATAGTTGAGCAAAGAGAAGACCTCCACTTAGTTTGGATTTAGCCTGAACATGCGAACACAAGTGCTAATGCTGTCATAGCACTGAGCAACAGAGTAGAACATGTTTTGGGTTTTTTTTAATTTTCCAGTGAGGAAAAAAAAAAATTCCTGTTTTTCCCTAAAAATTTAGAAAATTGCACCTGTAGTTGGAAGGCCAAACTTGGGAAATATCCATAGCTGCACAATCTTGTTCCTGAGCATAGACGGCCATCCACTTCTCTTTATACTCCAGGTTCCTCCATGCCTGAACTTCTCACAGATAATCACATCAATTGCATCTCCTTAGCAGTAAGTGGCATAGAGAAATAGAGAGATGCAGAAAACCTTAGTTTTTAAGCCTGTTTTGAGATAGTGTCCTACATGCAGGGAAGCCTTTGTGTCTTGGCACTCTGCAAGCTTATTTTACATTCCCCAATCCTTTTTGTGATACCACAGTAAGTGCCTTCCCAAAAATGATCCTTTTTCTCCTTTCCTTCTCAGTAGATGTGTTGTGCCACTCAAATACACCATATGGTGATCTGTAAGAATTTACATGGAATCGTCATCAGTACAAATAAGGCTTTCATAATATATTCCCAAGACCTTATATTTAACAAGCAGGACTAGAAGAGCTTTATTTAAAACTCTTCTATGTATTTCTTCTCTTGAAATGTGCAGAGGCTCCAATTGTAAATGCTTCATCATCTAACAATTCTTTTAATGTAATGAGGAGTGGATTCTGTTACATATTTTCTTGTTTAAAAGAATACAGTGTTATGTTCAAATTAACATTTGTTTTTATAAAACATAAAAATAATTGTGGCGTATAGTTATGATAGCTTGTATTCAAAACATCTCAGATAGACAATTCAATTATTATGGACTGAAGTCATCTAGTGTTTCTTAGTGTTCAACGTCTAGTGTTGAAAAACTTTCTAGGCAAGTTTTTCAAGCTAAATATTGTGGCAAAAAGTAAAATACAAGCTTTTTGTAACTTAGATACTTACTTACATACATAGATTTTTGCTAGGACCTTATATTTATCAAAAGCACTTTAATAATAATTCTACCAAAATTCAGCAAGCAAATATCAATTTTACCTCTATATGAAGTTTCTTTGAGAAGGAGATTTATGAAATAGCTTATATAAATCTAAACCATGAAGACTGAACTAACCTAAATCCTTCCTAGACTCTGAAGAAAAAAAAGTAAGCAGTCTCCTTTGCAGGTGGGGGAAGGTGACAAGGGGAAGACAGAGAAGGATTATGCCACAAGCTCTCTCAAAGTATTTGCCTGAGGTCTCACTGTAAATATCTTTTCTAAAAACATTAATTAATGAACTAAAGTAGAGTAGGATTGGGACAATGTGCTTGTGCTATGTGATTTCCTTATTTATATCTTTTTTGACTGAAATTTGCAATAAATGTGTGTCATTTTTTTGTTTGCTTTTGTTTTTGTTATAGTAAATGTTCAGCATTTTGTGTCATGATGGGAATTTTAATGAATGCAAAACAAAAGCATTAGTGAGGGGTAATGCCCAGTATATGAATCAGGTAGGTACATGTATTCATTAGCACTGATTTTTTTACTCTTTCATGCTATTGTACATCGTAATGTGGGTCAATCAGATGCACCACAAAAAGACTTATAAAAGAGTTACTGACACTTTTCATGTTCACTTCCAACTCTTGGCTGATCCAAAGTTTGTTCACAAAAATGCTGGTATAATCTTAGACCAGAACACCAGAGCTTCCACTCTCTTTTTCACAAGTACAGCCCTCTTGAGGGGTTTAGAAATGTAAGTGCCCAGAAGAAATGGGTCCTGAAAAGAGTCTGCTCTGAACAGCAACCTTTACACATGTCACAAGTGAAGGAATGTTTGTGCCTACCCATGGGGAATTAACTACTTCCCCTTGCAGCCTGGCCACTTCAAAGATAAAGTAGCAGCCTTTTTTCTTTGTTTTTTTTTTTTTCCCCCTTCTCCTTTGGGATGTTCACATCAACAACAGGTACACAGTGATGATGAATGCAGCTTATTTTATCATAAACTCCAGAAATAAAAGAAATTCCAACAGAGTGGTGGAAAAAGTCACGCATTTGATATATAACATATAATATTTCTGGACTCTCAGCAGTAATCACTGTCAACAGAAGCAGCACAATCTCAAAGATGGAAACATTTGTCAGAGGCATAAGAGGCCAGAATTGTACTTGGTGAAACCCTTTTGCTTTCAGTCAGATCGTGTGTTAGGAGAGTTTGACAGTTATCCCTTTGACACAGCTTCCTTTTGCATCCTGCATGGATAAAACATAGCACTAGTGCTCTCTTATTTTTACATTTACAAATCGCCAATTCCTTTAATGAAAAATTGATAATACATTTTAATTTAAAAAGCCAACTATTTTTCTTAAGAAAATAAGCAAGGACTCTACTCAATCAAAAAATTCTTCAATTCTTCTAAGTGTAATGGCTCAAACTCCTCCTCCTTCTAACCGGTTCTTCAATGATGTTCACCAACATTGCTCAACCTAAGACCATCCGTGATATTTGATGCTGAATTCTAAGATGGCAGTTTTGGGTGGAAATAGACTTTCAGTATTACCAGGCACATATAGAGTCACTTTCTTACAAGCAGTTCTACCTAAGTTGAACAGACTTTTCTGCTTTCCCAGGGAGCAACCATTCCTGTCAGCCATTAGATCTGAGACCTCATCCTAGGGAACCAAGCTCTCTTTAGAATCCTAGCTCTGGCAGTAGCCAATGACAGACAAAGCAGGATGGTAATGGTGATGACTTTCACAGATCTATTAGTTAAACAGCATGGTATATGAGCAGATGCAATTTCTTTCTAATCTCCAGCTCTACATTCTACTATAACTTGATGCACAAACAAGGTCTTCCTGAGTTAAATGGATTTCTTTTGGCTTCAGTCACAGTGATCTCCAGTTGTAACTTATAGTCCTTCATCTGCTTTTATATTTATAAAAATTGTTCTGCAGCTTTTACTCATTCTTATTCAGCTTTTGCTCAGAAAACTTCCTAATTGCTTCCCATTGGATTTTACTCTATTAACCCAAGTGATAAACTAACAAGGGCCTTCATGATTTAGATCCTATCTGTTAATAGTATTAAGTAAATTATTTATTTCTGTTAATGTACTATTAGAAAAGGCAGTGGTTTATCCAGTATCTCATTCTTCTTGGCTTTCTGCAGCAGAGACTGCAGATAAATTCTCAATGCTTCCTTTCTGTATGGCTGAATAATTTCATGTCTTAGAACCTTTTTGAAGAAAGAAGTCTTCCAGGGTTTTTCAAATGTTTATCTCAAGTAACACATGCACAGAGATGAGCTGCTCAAAAGCATTCAAGCATTTCAATAGCTAAATCTCAAGGGTCCTGATGCCAAATTCTTGGACCTTATTATATTTTCAAGATCCCCAGCAATGGCAGAAAGGGAATTGGACATCTGGTAAGTAGCCCAATCCCAGCTAAGCAAGAAGAAATGGAGAAGGGATGTTTTTGATGCTTTAGCACCTGGTTGACCAGAAATAGGTGTCAATGAGTACTTCAAAATGTATGCAATATTTAACCTGAACTTGGACAACTGTCCAGTGCCTAAAGTGGTTCATGTGGGACAAGATGGAAGTTGTATCTGTGCCTTGTGGTGCAGCATGGACTTGATCATCAGCCTTCCATAGCTCAAGATGCTGTCATTGGACACCCCACCAGAAGAAAATTTAGGAGGCATGCAATGGCCCAAATTGCCTACGTCTCTGAATATTTTAGAGGAACTTGGAACAGTTGCAGTTAATTAAACTTCACTTTTTGTAAGAAGGCTGTCCCAGATTCAATGAGACTTTTGCTTAAGGTAGAGCTCTGGGATTTGGGGAGCCAGTTACCCTACTCTACCTACACATCAGTGGAAAAATAGACATCTTAGTCAAATATACAGGTAAAGACTACAGAGCAGCTAAATTACATGCTTAAGTATCTTTGAGGACCTAATCCACAGTTCCTGTTTCTTCAAGAATATTTTCAATCTTGTTTCCTCTTTAAGATTACCTGATAATTACATTCATTCTCCACATCAAAGCGTACTATTTTTCATTCCTATATCATTAATATTTCTTTATTTATTTCTACTTTTTAAAATGCATTTACTTATCCTAATTCCTCTGTTTCCTAATCAATATATGGCAGAAACCTTCTCATCTGTAATAGAGGGTAAATTAGTCTGAGGAAGCAAATGGTCCTGCTTTTTTCAGTAAATTATTCAAAAGACTTCACAGACATTCCCGTAGGGTCAGGCTTATCAAATACCTGAGAATTTTGCCAATGATCGTAGAATAACTTAAATTGCGTATTTGATAATGTGTAAACAGAAATGCTATAAAAAGAAGGCTAACAACAGAATCTTTGATACAGGTCAGTCCAGGCAGAATGAAAATGAACTGAATCCCAAATCATACCATTTCTTCCAGGACCTCAGAATGGTTTCTAGAAAACACAAGAAGGTAGGCTTCCATGAAATTGGAGACACAATTTTGCTTTTAAATGATTTTCCAAAATGAGTGAGGTTCAGAACTTTAAGAATTCACCTCACTATTATTATTTGGAGTTGTGATTCACAGATCAATGAAAGTAATAGAAAGACTCCTTTTGATTTTAGTGGACTTTAGATTTGTCCTCATGTGAATTGCAGGAAACATCATATCAGTGCGTAGAGTGGTAAGTATCAAAATGCATTCATCGTATTTGCAAGAAGATAATACACCTATGTTTGAAGGTATTTAAATTGAATAACATGACATTTTAGACTCCATGGCTCAAATAACTTTTTCTTATCAGAGTTTCTCTACTGTAAATTATGTCTGTCTGGTTATTTGTCTGAGAGCCAGCTCTGACCAGGTTCTTCTGTTCCCTACACCCTTTGTGACAGAGCCAATGTGTGGTTTTATACATTTGATAAATGCATTCACCTTTGATGACATCTTTCTGTGGGTCATTGGGAAGAAAACTTCTGGCTCTTGTGAATCTAGTCTTGCTATGAAGCTTTGAACAGCATGTGAAGAGAGAGGGTAGTGAAAGGTTTCTTTATTTCTCCACATGTGCAGACACTTCTGGCATCACAAGAGCTTAGTGGTGCTCTCCACTAATGTCAATGGGGAAGCTGGGGATGGGGCATACCCAAAGGGCAAGACACACAAAGATAAGAAGCAGTATGTCTACATCATGTACATCCCAGTCAGATTAACTGAGGCTTGTCAATTACAGACTTCAATATTAAACTAGACTGGGTTTGAAGTCTAGTATTGATGGTGGTGTTTTCCATCCCAACCTCTAAATCACACTTAAACTGATGCCCATGGGGCTTCTTCTGCAATACTGCTGCGACAAAAAACATCTCATAATAACTTGACTGTCTGCAAAGCAGACAGAGTCCTGAGATGTCAATAAAGAAGACACTAAGGCACCTGTCAGAGCTCCTTGCATGTGAAGAGACCTCCTACACACAGTTTAAGGGATGGTAGATCTGGGTACTGTAAAATCAGTTCATAATGAAGCACCCTATGTAAATGCAGAAGGTTTGGAAAAATGCCACTTACTCTTTCATTCACATTGCAGTGACTGTGTTTTCTTAGAAGGAAAAAGGTTGGGAATTTTTACTTCATTTTTAACATTAGAGGTGCAATACGATTTCTTATTGAAGTTGCTTGCTCTAGTACATTTGATTATACAAAGTCCTGAGCAAGACAGAATTAATCCCCAGGTCTGGTTCCTTCCTCTTAGCATTTTTTTTTATCTGTGGTTGACTTCAATTTGTAGAGCCCTTGCAGTACAATTCTTCTCTTTGTAAGTATCAGAGAGGGCTTAATATTTTATGTATGTTACTACAAATAGCTTTTCTTTCTGCTGTTTTAGATGGGACCCATCAACAAAGTGTGGTTTAAGAGAAGGCAATGTACCTGGGTCACTTCTTTTTCGTGTCAGTACTCCAAGCTGGGACTGCCTATTGCTTTTCAGTTTCTGAGATGCTTGTTAGTTATTAACTGTTCATCTAAAAAGAACATATGCTACGATTAGTGAAATGAGACAAAAGTAGAAAGTGTAAACCAAAACAAGCATCTGGTTGTCTTTTAAAATCATTAGTATGCCTAATAGACCCAAATTCCTTGACTAAATAGCAAGGCAATTTTGATTATAGGAAGTAATTTCTTTGTAAAACATTCAAGTCTTTCCTAAAGGTTTGGAAGGGGGCATTGTGGTTTGTTTTTGGTTTTTTTTCTTTGTGTTTGCTGTTGTTGTCTTTCCAGAAGAGGAAGTGTCAAGAATAGACCACTGTTTGCTTATTTAAATGTTGCAGTCTGCATACATTATAATTACAGTTTCTTTCTCTAGGGGAAAAAAAATAAAAAAAAAGCTTTTCACTTTCACTGTGCACTAGTTAAAAATTCAATTACATAAACTAGAAAATTAGAGGTTCCCCTTTGGCTGGATACAGATGACCATAATTGTAGACCTTGTAAACACTTCCTAACTTTCTTTTACTAACCAAATTTCTGTTTATTCCAACTTTCACAAGTGAACCCTGTCAGAGACTGTGAAAGGGATTATGAAGACTGCCATGGCAAGGTTTCTATATGTGTGAAATAAGGTCAAACTGATAAAAAGTGGTAATACTTTTTAGGACTGTTGGTAATCAGAGTAAAGAAGTTTGTGTGTGTGAAAGACATCTGTGTTCAACCCAATCTAAATGTGATTATCATTACTCCACTCCTGTAAAACATCTCTCTGCAGGACAACTCTTAAGCAGATGCTTAATTTTAAGTGCGTGCTTCTACTTGTGAAATCAATGGATATAATAAACATGTGCTTAAAGTCAGTCATGACATTATGTGTTAACCTGAAAACAGTATATTTCAGTGCAAATGTAAGCATTTCTTGAATCAAACCTACACCAGGGTTTAACAGGAGAAATATTTTCATCACTGTGAGCAAGATTTGTAGAAGAAATAATGTTTTTTATTAGACTAACTGTTCAAGTTTGACAGAGCTTTCAGCTACATGGAGCTAAAAAGGGCTTCCTTGCCCAAAAGCCAACCTGCTCTCTAACTAACACAGTAAACAAACAAACCTTGCTGCAAGGATAAAAATAGTAATGGGACCAAATCCTGTTTTTCTTATACAACAAACCTACTTCCTAATGTGTTACCTATTGGGACAACAGCCCACAAGAGACAAGCCTGCTATTTTTCTGCACAAGTGAGTGCTATCCAGGTGTTCCTCAGATTACCCAGAAAGAAAGCATTATATTATTATTTTGTTATACTCCATTAAACTTGATTTCTGAGCCAATCAGAGGTAATTTGTGTGGGCTTCATATCTGGTGTTCCTAAATCCCATCAATTAATATGTACACTGAACCTTCTTTTTAGAATATTTTACACAATGAACAAAAGAATGCCATTTGCAAAAAGCATAAGAACCTATTTCTACTGTATGCTATTCCATCCTCTCTTATCTAGCCACTTTATCCACATGGATTTCTTCCAGAAGATAAATCTTTCAATCAGGATTTCTTTATGAGCTGCAGCATTTGTACTGTGAGGTGTATATCAAAATTTCAAGACCAATTGTGTTCTCTTAATTTTGTTGAACAGTACAAAAAAAGCAAGAAACCTTAGATGTCTATTCATTCTAGTTACAAAAATGTTTTGCAGGTTTTTTTTCCACTGAACACAACTGAACAAGGTTATTCTGTGTATTACTTGAAATATACAGAAAGTCCCAGATATTAGATCAATTTAACTATGTCACTAAAAAGAGGTTAAATTGGACATAAATGTTGTCTTAAATCAATTGGTGATGTATCTTGTTAATTTATTTCTTCATTACACTGATATATAATGCTGCACAAAGGATGGTCTCTTAAAAGATCTAAGAAATATTATCATAGTGGATCTTAAATCTCTGTTAATGGAGCTTAAATTTAAGGTTCATTACTGTTTACATACAGGGATATATACTTCCTTCATCTTTCTCCTACCCTGAACTTTCCTCTTTCCTTTCCCTCAACCATCTTTTTTCTGCTACTTTCAATGTTCATTTTCATTATTGCCAATTGAGAGGTACCTACTACAGATGGATGAATATAACAATTTCCATTCAATTAGAAATTCATATATTTTTATCTTGCAAAATCTTTATTTTCTAGTACTTAAGAAAAACAATAAACCTCTACAAAATCCAGACTACCAAGCCTATCTGGAAATACTTACACATACCTTATACTTCCCATACATATCTAAATTTCAATACTTAATTTCAACCAGGTCTGATATAAACACACCCCTTTGCTTTTCTACAGTATTGCGTATGAATTGTTGTTATTTGCAGTTGTGTCAGGTGGGTCGTGCTGGTTGGCCAGGCAAGGATTACCTCAACCCACCCGCAAGCCCAGAGCCCTCATCATGCACTTTGCTTTCCAGGATCTCTGAAAAAGTCTCATGGGGCAACAAGTACTTCAGAAATCTGCATTTTCCCTTGTGTAGGTCTTGAAGGTTTGAGTTAGTTCCACTCTAATCTCAAAACTAATGTTGTATCCTAATATGAAATTACTCAGGCATAAATGAACACGGGGAGTTTTGTTTGCAATTAAAAAAAATTCTTTAGCTACCCTAAAACCTGATGTTTTATAGACCTCACAGAATTTGGTCTCAGACTAAATTTGATACATGCTGACAACTACCCCTTGGGGTTATGTTTCAGTACAAAAGCTTTTGTTTAAAACAAAAACATTCAGGAATAACTAAAGATCTAATTGTGTATCTGTCTAAAGTACAAGAATATTTCCCACAATGTAATTACTTAATTATGACATTTCATTTTATTAAAAATGGCAAGTTTAATATGGTGCTTACAGTAAGCCACAGCAGAAAAAAATTGAATCTTTGAAAGATCTTTCAAAATCATGTAAACATCACTTTATTTGCAGTACACAGTCCAATCTTTCCTATTAATGAAAGATTCCTTTAGTAAATTCCCATGGTAAATTAGTTTATAGTATTTTCTAAATGAACTGAGCAACATCAGCTTTCAATGCAACAGTGTTACTTTGAACCCTTAGCAGCCTTTTTTTTTTCATATTCCACCTGGGAGCTGATTTAAGTACTGCTCTTTTAACAGCTATGTCTTTCTTAATATTTTAACAAGTTTACAGACCTCCTAGGGTGTTTAGTAGTATTGAAGTAGCTTCAAGAAAATGTTTCTGTTTCACTTTTAGAGTTATTCAAGAAGCTTAGTGAAATCCTACTGGACTGAAACAAGGTGAACTAGAGGATACCATGCTGTGTTTATTCCATGCCATTACAGACTTTTTTTTTTTTTCCTTTCACCTCCTTTTCCAAATTTGTATATTTTCTAACTCATACGAGTTGTAAAAGTTCATTCTTGAGCCTATTTTTTTGTTGTTGTTGTTTTCTTTTTCAAATCAAGTCCTGCGGAAATTCTCACTGAAACTAAACTGGAGTGCTTCTATCAGTACTCAGAGCTAACATGACAAATATCCAGTTTAAACTTGAAAACATGTTACTTTCTTCTTTCTTTTACTTCTTTCCCTTTCCAGACTGTGTAAGAAAGGTGTTGTATAGGTGAGCAATTTTAAAATGACTGATGTAAAATAGTCTTTAAGTGCTGATGAAGGAAAAAAAAAAGATCTTCCACTAATGTTCTTTAACGCAAAACATACTCATATCAGGTGCTCAGCTCAGTAGAGAAGATACATTAATCTTTTTTGCTGTGCACACCATAGTCATTTATCTTTACCCAAAATGTAGTGGAAAATTATTATGAAGGCATTTAACAAATATATTGATCAGGTATATTTGCACAAAAAATAGTGTGTAGCTAGTGTTTTCAGACTTGAAAGCATATAGAAGAAATGCTAAACTACATACAGAGCACATGAATTAGTTTCTTATATGAACATTCTAAACTTATTCCTTTTATATGTCTAAAACAAAGTTGTATCAGGGCATACTTGATAGGCTTTTCTAAACAGAAAATATGTACAAAAATAAAATTAAAATTTAAATTAATCTCCTGGAAAATAAAAGGACCAATACTGTTAACAAACACCATTCTCTCTTTTAAGAGAATAAACATAGAAGAATAGGAATTACCCTTCTCTGATTTGGACAACATGGAGTTTTTTACCTCATAGATACAACAGAGAAGTGAGTTCACCCTTTTAATTACTGCTACATCATTGACAAGTACAACTATCTGCTTTCTTCTCCCTAAGCATAAATTGGAAGAAATTATGGAAGCATAGATCCAAGAGGAGCAGAAATTACTTCAAGTTTTAGATTAAGAATATGGAAGTGAATTTCTTTGGTCAAAGCTCCTTGCTGACAGAACCCACCTGGCATCCTCCTCTCCTTCAGGTGACTGCCCCCACTCTGAGAGTCAGCTCTGATCCATTGTCTGGGTACATGGCACAGCATTTGAGCCAAGTACCATGTCATGAAGTGCTTTAAATGTCAGAAACAATTTTTTAAGCTTTACTCAGTAACTGACCAGGATGCATCAGAGTATTGATGTCATACGTACAGCAAAAACTGCCACCCAGTCCTTCACAAATGCCTTCATGTGTTGCACTGTGATCAGTTTTTGAAGCTACATGCAGACTTCCTCTTTTTATACCTATCACAGTACATTTTTGGTCGTTACCCTCCAGTCATCTTGCTTGCCACTTTTTTGAACTGTGCCTTTGCTCTCACTGGAGGCGTGTGCTTGGATTTTCTTGTACAGAAACTCACATATATATGTAAGAGTGGTGGGTTATATATGTGGTGTATATACTGTAAATGTATCTGTGCATGTGCATACAGATTTGTGTGTGTTTATGATGTATACATTATGTATATGTATACATTTTGTGCTGGTGTACGCCTGGATCTCAACACTGTATGTAGCTTATATTAGTGAGGGTACACACTCAGACAGGAAGAGACATAACCTGAGGTTATATAACATGTAATTCTATGAAAACTAGTTAGTAATAAAATCTAGAGACAAATTACATCAGCTTTTTTATTTTTTATTTTTTATTTTTTTTAAGAAGTGTGTGTTGACAAATGTACAACAGAACAAAGCCTTCTGGTCACTGCTTCTGAATCCCACCCAAATACCACCCAAATCTCCATATTAGCAAAACTGGACCCTAACATTTCTCACCAGAACATTTCTTGGGCTCCAAGCTCTTGAAACAAATAGATGTTACACCATTTCAGTTACAGACAAATACATGCTTTCATCTTCAGCTCCGTCTTCCTAATCAAGAAACATCAGTCCATCTCCTTGCAAGTCCGTCCCTTGCAAGAAACATTCAGCCAGTTGTCCACCGGCTGAATTCTCTACACAAAATAGAGACTATTTTCAACAGCTCATCGAAAGCATTTACAAAAGAATTACACATTATTGTAACTACTGCTCTATCTAATGATATTTTTATGAAGAATTTAACATAATATTTTATACTATTTGCAATTGCAGACTGAGTCATAATCTGTGCATACCATCTGTGCTGTAATGATATCTGTTTATCAGCTGACACAGGTCAAGTCCAGCCACGCCAATCACTGAAAAGCCACTTAAGTGTACTGTACTCTCATGAATCTCAACAAAATCTGGAATATTCAATATTCCAGATCAAGTCATTTGTAGACATAAATGCCTGTACAGTTTTTCCTTCTGGGAGATAAAAATGCCTTCCACTGGAGAAGTCATGCATACCAGCTCTCCATCATCAACAATGTTTGGTGCCAGTTGCTTCAGTGGTAGAAGCAAAAAACCCCAGAATAGTCAGTTACAAGATATTCTTTGCCCTGGGAAAGTTTTATTTTAATATCCCATAGTTAGAGGTTGACTATTGCCCTCAAGTATGAGGCTATACTTGCCTTCCAAAACTTTTTTTTATTGATTTTATTTTTGGACACCTACTCGTAGAAAGTAGTAGCTGGCAGTCTAACCTCAGTGACAGAACCATTGACAGTGGTTTCAAATAATAGACCTGGTTCTTCCCCACTGGTCATTAGATGCCAGGAATATATGAATGAGGCATTTAATTAAAGAAAACTTAGTGTTAAAGTTCCAGTACCCACAACTTAGCCAACATAATCAGAAAATTAGGGCCAGATACTGGCCTGCAAAGTGCAGGATTTTGTTCTCTGCCCCTATCCTTCACCCACATAGTGTAAAGATCTAGTTTGCAAACAATTTTACCTAAAAAGGATTTCTGCTGTGATTTCAGCTTGTAAAGATAAAATGAGTTTAACAACCAATGAAACACATATCATTCTAATCCTTACCAGCTTGGCAGTGTAGCAAAAAATCTAAGTTATTTCTCTTTAAAGTCTACGTATTACTGAATAGCAAATTACATGAATTGTATTCACTGGGTAATTACCCCTTGGCTTTCTTAGGCTACATTTATGCCCCTAGACCTCAGATTGCATTCAGTGACTGAGTCAGGTGCAACTCTAGTTCCGTTGTGTTTAGAGCTTAGGAATGGGAATTTTCAAGTTCCGCTTAAGTTGGTAGAGAGGCCAGACGCATCAGGCAAGACTCTCCATCAGTTAAGTATGGACACAGCATTAGATAATTATTCAGCAAAAAGTTCGTTTTATCTTTTCACAGCCCATACAAAGATAAGTCATAATTATAGGAAGTTTACAGGCAGGAATTATCCCCAGGGGGAAGAAAGTCTGAGGACAAGACATGTAGAAAGTGCAGAGAAACTGGGACATGCGCAGATGCAAATATACAGCAAATCCATCATTTTGATGCCACCATTGCTGTTGCTTATCAAATATGAATGCAGGTTTCCATTAGTATGATCAGCATGAGAGAGCAATAAATTATGGGAACTTCAGGAGGCTGGAAGAGGCCTCAAGTGAATCAAGTGAATGTCCAGTGACTGAAGGGGAAGTTGGCTTCAAGGTCATTGCAATTCCTTAGAGGACTCTTTGAAGAAGAAATATCTACTAGCTGCAGGTGAAGAGCAATGAAGACAATAATGCCTTTAAGACACTGTAGATGACAGCAGAAGTTGGTTGGAACAAAATAATAAAATATCATGAAGAATAAATTGTTCTACTCCTCCCTTTTTCTCCTACCCCTCCTGATGTCTGTCTCTCTGTACTGTTTTCTCTTCTTTTTCCCCCGCCGTCTTTGCATCCTGGTCCCTGGCTTTTTATATTTTAAAGGTACGTCTACACCCTTGATAGCTACCATTTGTCCTCTTCCTTTGAGACATTAAAAGCCTTAAGAATGACTGGCATCGTCCCAGCTAAGGTGCAAAATAACCCTTATTAAGGGCCCTTTAATAATGTCATACACAAGAAGCCACAGCAAATGTTCCAGGAGAAACTTAGCTCACAATTTCCTGGCTGTGTCAAAAACCTCCCAACTGTTGCTGCAGTAAATGGAGCGTTTTGCCTTTAATGTATTATTTTGTGTGCAGGGATGGAAAAATGTTGGTCATTCTTTACATTCTTTTACTGAATTCCCAGAGTAAATTAATCTAGCCACTCCAGGAAAAAAAAAAAAAAAAAAAAAAAAAAAAAGTAGGCAGGAAGTAATTTATCTTCCTTCATGATTACATATGGTTGGTCTTCTATTAAAAGGGAAGAGATGGAACTATAAGTTGACCTAAGTCAAGTACATCTGTTATTTTCTTGCCACATACTATTGCTCTGGTTTATGTCCGGTTTGGTAATGTTCCCAAGATCGTCCCAGGGAAAATTTTAGAGTAAAACATGTCTTTACAGACTGTGTATGTAGATTGTAGGGAGATGGAAGAAGGACACATTTTGTTTTGAGAAATGATAAACATGCCTGTATACCTGATGCACTTTTGATATAACAAGAACTTACTCACTTTCTGTGGTCGCATTCTTTTCCCATCGTTAATTGGCTGTCTGAATAGTTGATTATTTGTGCTAATTTTATCACCACTTCACTCATTATAACTCAGCATATATTCCATACTATTCCCTGGAGGTGTCTGTGATTATGCCATTGTCTAGTGATCATGAATATAACAAAAAAGAATTGGAGACAACCAATACTTTGTGGCTTTTTATTTTTTAAAATGCATCAGTAAAAGAGGAAAACACAAGAAATTTGGCATTGAAAACTGAGATTTAAAATTTCCTATTTGTTAGGAGAAACACAAACCATCATTAAAATATTAGACTAAAGAGTCATTTTTCCTAGTAAAAAAAAATCCTATAAAATTTCAATCAGCTTTATCCATCATCCCTTTACTTCTCGGAAAGAAAATATGGAAGTTGTTAGTTCATGTGTAATACAAATAAAACATAAGCTTACATTTATGATAAGTAAAAGATTAATTTTTCTCTTCTGCTTTTACTTCTTCTGTAATTCTGCTCCTCTTGAGGCTGTCCAAGGCCAATTCTTCACATTCCACAAAATCTCATTTTTATTTTTTAAAAAGAGGATTTTATTTATTTTTTTTTTTCCCAGAAAGGAAAAGGTTTATATTTTATCTGGAAATCTTAAAAAGAAAATAGGATCCAAACAATATATTTCTTTTTTTTCCCCCCTTCCCTCTGAAAAATGGAATACTAAAAGAAGCCTTGTCTAGAATGTCTTTTGTCAAACATATGTGTATTTTAATAAAGGTTAATCTTAACTAATAAAAACTAAAAAACTATATATATGACATGAGAAGGCCTTGCATAATATTTATTAAATAGAAATTTTTGATCAAAAATTGACAACCTGCTTTGCAAAAAAAAAAAAAAAAAAAATCTGGGGCATATTACCATTTTCCTTCATAACTCTTCTAAAGTAAAAAAATAATTTTAAAAAAAGAAGAATCCCACAGAAGTCAGTCATAGAATTTGGTATAGAGGACAGCACCTTTTTTTTTTTTCCTCTGTATGATCAGATCTTATTCTTGCCCTCAGAATATTTTTCCCAGAGTTACAAGAATGCAAGTCAGAACTCATCCTTGCCCTGCTGATATAAAAAATTTGCAGTGGTTCTGCCAATACCACGCCGCTACATCACCTCTGTACAATGACTAACTATGGTATTTTCTGCCTCTGTTGTAGATCTCTTTGAACAGATAATGGATAATTGTCACATTGTCTTCCAGCATTTTAACGTCGTTTTATCAAAGAAAAGTACAGAAGGTTAATATATCCATCTGTTTTTTCCTTGTCGATACTTTTTCTCAGTGAAATGTCATTCTCAATTCATAGTTTGAGGCTTCTGGAGAAAAAAAAAAAAAAGCTCAATCAAAGCTTAAACATAATGGAGTAATCAGAAAGAAAAAAGCTTATAGTTAAATCCAAAGCCACTTATTTTGTTCCCCTAAGAAATACTGCAGGCTCAGATGCATTAACCAAGGTTAAATCAAATAGTTGCGATGTCTGTATGTTCAATTATGCATAGCCTGAGCCAGAGACTCATAATGAGCCAATCTTCCACAAAGTTATGCCAGTTTACACCTGTCAGAATCTGACCATGTCTCAACTTAAATCTACTCATCTTTTTCTTCTGTGCACAGATGGAGACTGTGTCATAAAAAAATAATATTTGAGTAGTATGGTCAGCCAAAGATCACAATTTCTTTTTCTTAAAATAGCTTGAATGTGATTTTTACAAGATCTTATTTTACAGTTTAAACTTCTCTTTTACAAGACCTTAGTCCTTACATATTCTCATGAATCTGAAAAGTAGGCTACTTTTCATATTATATCCCTTGTTCAAGTCAGTGTCTTTGGGTGTTTGACAAGAGACCAACCACCACAGCTGTTGGAAACAATAGGCTCAGCTATGGAAATTGACATAGAACAAATATTTTTCAGAAGAGTACTTTTAGGTGTTAATTTATACAAGAAGTGGAAATAAATTAATAAATGTATTGCAAATTTTTTAGAGAAGCCTAAATTAACTCAAGCTTGCAGACAGGAATACTTTGTATCAGGTGAAGAATTGATAAAAATGTGTAAATTAAAGTAATTGGAAATGGTAATCACTTTTTGTTTTTGAAAAAAACCCCTCGATAGTGTGATTTATCTGAAAAATAAGTAGATAAACTGGAGCAAAAGGAGTGTCTATAATTTTTTAATTATTAAAAGTTTGAAGGGAGCACAAGGGAAGTGTCTCAATTATCAGCTTTCAGCGAGGTGTTCAGATCTCAGCTTTAATCTACAACTGATAACAAAATAGCTTGAAATGTAAATGATATTCCTTATATTCTAAGGATTTTACAAATAGCACATATATCAACATAAAATAATTCTCTAATTACTCTTTTAAAAAAGATACTATTCAAAATTAGTAAATTAAACACTTTTTATGCCATTATTTTTTCTACTTTTTACTTGTTTCAAAAATTCTAATTGTATAAAACCCCTTTTGTTACAAAAGTTTTAAAGGTCTCGTTAGAATAAACCAAATGTTCACTTTTTAATTACATTATATCCCTAATTACACAACTGAAGTGGAATACATTTTATTGAAATTTTCTCTTTATATACTTATACTTAATGACATACTACTGATGTGTAGTACCTATCCATTCATTCACTTACTTAATTTAAATTATATATTGATGGAAAATCATCCATGGGCTTTGCCATGCAGAGTGCAAATGATCACTTGGGCAGTTTCTTTAGCCAGTAAATATTCCCAGTTAGTGTCCAGGATTAATATGCAATATAATATTTTTTTTTCCTGGTTGTTTCTTCTAAGAAAGTCTTGACTGTTAATTTCTCTGTCTTTTGTATACATGCCTGAGGAGCAAACATAGTATTTATAAAAATTCTTCTTTGGGAAGTTAGTTATAATTCCAAATTTATATTATACATTAAGACAGGAATGAGACCCCTTTTGCTATTAAAGAAATGAGATCTGACCCCAAGAAACTTTGTATGGCAAAGACAATTTCTGTCTCCAAAGAATACTGATATTAAATTCAAAATATGTATGAAAAAATTGTAAATGCCTGGAGTTTTTTTACATTTGTAACATCAAGTTTGATTTCTGCTTTAAAATAAACTTTTTTCATCTGAATTAATAATATGTAATTATGAAACTTATAATTTGTTGCTGCTATTTACTAACGCTATTGATTTTCATTAATATTAATATTACTCTCCTCAAAAAATAATTAATGCATGAGCTTATTGATGAATGCTCTCTTGCATTAGATTTACCTTCTTGTAATTTATTTCTATGAAGTAACTTATTCTTTATAGCAGTCAAAACAAAAGATGAGTCTGAACCATGCACTGCTTTCACTTCACAAAAATTCAGTTGCTATTGTATCTCTCTTTTGGGGGAATATATTTATATAGTGCTTTTGAAGCACAAAGCAGAACTGTTTGTTAATATGAGCTCAAACTGAGCATTAGGCAACATGGAGGCACACACAAAAAGATCTGCATGTGGAGTGAAACAAAAGAGCAGATACTGGACAGGTCTCAGTGTTCATCACAACTCCTTTCCCCTGAAAATGATGCCAAAAGTAGTACATTTTTGGTTTTTTACCCCACTAATCTACAGGATATGCATTACCACCTGGAAGCTATTTTAAGAATAATGGAGCTGAAGATGCTGACTTGGAGCACAGAGCCAGCGAAAGAGAAAAGGAAGTCAGGTGTCCACCAGCTGAAGTGATGCAGAACAAGAGAAGACAGCAAGGGGACTGGTATGTCGAAGTGCCTGCTGTCTTCCAATATGACAGTCAAATCCAACATCCAGTCTCATTTCTTGTCTTCTCAGTGTTATTTTCAGAATTTGCATTGGTTTAGTATGAGCTCTTGAGACTATTAATATCTGCATCTGGCTAATATTTACAATATGTCTTTTCTTCATGGTATTTGCAGTCTTAGCTATGTAGACCAGATAAAATGATTTGATTTTGGATTGAAACAGGTAGTTATTTTATTAATACAAAATTTCCTCAAGTGCTTCTCTATTATCTTCAGCAGCAACTAAATATATATAAACTTTCTACCCTTATTTGAATAATGACACACTATTCTAAGTACATCTGCAGGCATGATTAAAAAAAAAGAAAATCTACAGCTGCCAACTACATATGGCTTCTCACCTGCAAGTTCTCTTGACTAGTAGCTTTGTCACTGTGCAGGTTATAGAGAGTCACCTAAAAAAGAAAAACAGAGAACCAGAAAGAACGTTCTTTACTGTTTCAGGAAACTTTTTCCAAGACCATAATTATTAGTAAAAGTCTAGGACCTGTAGGCTAGGGGAATATCTTAAACTTTGGTGTACTAGTATGATTTCTATGTTCTACAGAAACTTGAAGTTATTTCTTTAAAAAAAAAAAAAAATCTGCATTTTCTCATAAATGAAATGTCATGATATTATCTCTTTTCTATTGTCCTGTGAAACTATCACATCCAGGACAAATATAAAGACATTTCCTTTATGAGAAAATGCAGATTTTTATTTTAATTTATTTTATTTTATT
>NW_010339381.1:0-10624 GCF_000700745.2 Antrostomus carolinensis | reverse complement strand
TTTAAGCCCCCATCCTTTGTCCCCCTGTGCCGCTGGGCGGAGGAGTTGGAGAATCGGGATAGGAATTAAGCCCGGGAAGAAGGGAGGGGTGGGGGAGGTGTTTTAAGATTTGATTTTATTTCTCATATCCTCTGGTTTTGATTGGTAATAAAGTAAATTTGCTTTTTTCCCCCAAGTTGAGTCTGTTTTGCCCATGCCAGTAATTGGTAAGTAATCTCTCTCTGACCTTATCTCCACCCACGAGCTTTTCGTTATATTTTTCTCCCCCTGCCCAGTTGAGGAGGGGGAGTGATAGAGTGGGCTTTGGTGGGCATCTGGCCTCTAGCCAGGGTCAACCCACCACATTACCATACAGATATATACTCCAGGTACTTTTTCCATGTCTAGAGCAAAATTTGAATGTAAAAAAATTCATTTTTAAAGATGCAATGGAGTGGGGCATTTTTGGGGGGTGTTACAGTTATTAGCTTTTTGGTAAACAGACAGGACAGAAAATACCTTGCCTGGGAACAGAAACACTTTATTCCATGTGTTCTGAGTTCTTCTGCCAGACTGTATTTCTTGTGGTGCAACTCTTTTTCCATTAAGGTCAACCATGATGACTGTATTACAAGACTATTTATCATTGACACATAATGGGAGATGTAATCCAGCAAGAAATCCTACGTTTGCCTTTGAGATTTTTTTTCTCCTTTCTCACAAAATTCTGTTCTGTTGGAAGCAGGGCTTTTTCCTACCTTCATACAACTTAATGTTGTTAGTGCTAACAGCAGTTCATTTAACCTTGTGAAATAAATGTGAACATAAAAATGTAAGCATCTGTGAAATAATATTTGCAATTTCTCTAAACCATATTGAGTTCCTAACATTATTTATGCAGCCTTTTTTGTTAATATAAAGGTCTTTTCCAAATCGCTACTTTAAGGCTTCACTTTCAGGCCATTGTTGATTTAACCATTTACATAACCATGCATATTCTTTAATAGAACCAGTTATTCCCATTTTTATTATGACACTGTTTTCATTATGAAAGTCTGTTGTATTTATATCCTAAATAAACAAACTTACTGAATTAGAAAAAAAAAAAAGCAGGATACCTGTTCATTTCAGTTGGTTTAACTCTTACTTAAATGTTCAGTAAAGAAAATAAAGCTAAAACAAGATCTACGTAGAGTCAAGTCCCAGCAGCTACACTACCTGTCAGTCTTCTGGTTATGAATTATTTAGCTTTTCTTCACAGTCTGTTGGAATAGTGAATGTATTAATAGTGCTGCTCCACAAGTGAAAGAAAACGACTTCTGAAGCATTAAGAAAATCTGCAACTGGCCCTGTTTTTCCTAGTCTGGAAGACATACCTGTCTTGCTGTAATATAAGTTAATTTCAGCCTGGAGAAAAGAAGGCTTCAGTGAGATCTTATAGTGACCTTCCAGTTCATGAAGGGGGCCTAAAAGGAAGTCTGGGAGGGACTTTTTACAAAGGCAGGTAATGATAGAACAAGGGGTAATGGCTTTAAACTGGAAAATAGTATATTTAGATTAGATATTAGGAAGAAGTTCTTTCCTATGAGTGTGGTGAGACACTGGAACAAGTTGCCCGAGGAAGTTGTGGATGTCCCCACCCTGGAAGTGTTCAAGGTCAGGTTGAATGAGGCTTTGAGCAACCTGGTCTAGTGGAACATGTTAGAAGGTGTCCCTGTTCATGACAGGGGGTTTGGAACTAGATGATCTTTGAGGTCTCTTCCAACCCATACCATTCTATGATTAATAACTCTTAGAGTCAGACTGCTTAATTCATGGCAAAGATACACTTTTTCGGGGCAAATTTGCACAATTAATATTAATATTGATATTAATTTGATTCATAATTACAACAAGCAATATGAAAAAACTAATGTGAAAATAAAGGATGAAACATGGATTTTGAAGTGTAAATAAAATACTATAAAAAGTCTAATTTCTAAACAGAGCTACAACAAATGAATGGTTCTGACAAAACCACTATTTAAAAAAAAACAAAATCTGTTACTGAATCTTATTATTTGAATTATTAGCTGGCACATAGTCATATGTGTAATTTTATTATTTTTTTTTTCTATTTTACATTTGCTGTGTAATTTACACAGCCTATGTAATTTTGCACTAAGCAGTGCAAAATGTGAAACACTAGGATAAATAACTTATAATAAAGTTGAGATAGCACTATAGATTTTCAAAAGCTTATCTACTCTCTATTTTTACTCATGTATCCTTCCCTGAACAGTTTGATATGGTAAAAATGCTGACCAGTATATTTATTTGTCCTTCCAAAACTACTTATTTTCTAATAACCCCAAGTTATTATAAATTATATATTATCTGCTATCAAGGATAAAACAGAATTTCTTTTATTTAAATTTTAAGCAAGGCTTACAGGAGAAACAAAGAACATTTTTAATTTGCTTATCTCTCCAACCTTTTAAATAATGAATTAGTTGAATTAGCAAGAAGGACCATATTTAGAATGGCTGGTACAGGCGAAGTTTGGCTGATATCTAGACTCACTGCATATTTACAACTCTAACTGCACTACTCTGTAATTTGTGACCACAAGGAAAATTATCTTAAATAGGAATATTAGATATTTGCACTGCATGTCTTTATACACTACCATTTCATAAATGGTAGTATTGCTAATAAATTCATAATCAACACTGCTTTTGATATTGGTCATTTTAAAGTGACACATTTGTAAAAATACAGTACTTTGCTGAAATTTTAATGCTCTTAAAACTAAATAATGACTAATGTGAACAACAGACTTCCAACTATTTTAGATTTCATGCTCCTATTGCAAACAAATTCTGGCCTGTGCCTTTAGAATTTAATAAATTATTTCTGCTTAGATATCACAGTTCTCAAAGTCCAACAGAAATCCTGCTGTGGTTAGTTTTCTCTGTGGAGATTCATCCATAACATGCTGAGGCACGCAAACATGAAACATGGCTTTTACTCATATTGACTCAGCTTTTTGACTTGAGAACAGCTAATATTAAACATTATGTAGGTGTTAGGTTCGCAGAAAAAGGAAAAATACTCAATAACAAATCCTTGCCTCTGTGATCTTATAGTTTTCTAGTTAATTAAAAATGTTATTCTACGAGACACTACAAGAAATATGAGTATTAGAAGACCATAAAAAGTATTTAAGAACAATTATTAAAATAAACAACTGTGACAGTCAAAATGTTTAAAAATTGTTGATCCAAATTGGGAAAGATACTTCTTAGGGAAGTTGAAGGATTTCTGGGAAAAAATAAATATTGATTTTTTATTTTTTATTTTTTTTTTACTGGTTTTAGAAACTTAAGTGTGGTCCTCATCTAATCAGATTAGAAGTAATTTTATGAAAACAAACTGAAGTCAGTTTGAGATCTCTTACATAATTAATAATTGGTGATAGATTATTCTTTGTCTCTATTTCTCGACCTCTACCATTTATTCTTTTTATACCCTTCTTTCCTTCCTCTCCTAGAGAGTTTGCTATGGAATATGTCAGAGAAATCACCTTCAATGTGACAGGTACTCAATAGCACAGGAAAACTAATGAAAAACAACAGCATTAAGTTGTTTGTGCAAAATAAACCAAGTAACTAGTCCTGCTAGTGACGAACATTTGAGTATCATCCTTTGATCAGTGTGTCTGGTTTGACGTTTAGCTCAATTGTTCAATAAATAATGAAAGATCATAAACGCACTCCTGTTAAGCAGAAGTACTGACAGGAACTTGACCAACCTAAAAGCTTGTTCAGATCTTTCAGTTTGACCCTAGATACCAAGTAACAGGGGAGCTATGGGAGTTACCTGTGATATTCCAAAGGAACAGTCTAGATACTGACAGAAATAACATTTTGCTTCTGAATTTCAAACATGGTGTTGCTGTTGGTAGCTTTTCAAATGAAGTAAGAAAAAGCAGTAGAACAACTACTGTTCTCCATAAAACAAAACTATCTGGTTCCTTAACATAATAGCTGATTCAAATGTAGATCTTAAGCATACGACAATTATCACATCACAGTACGCTTCAAATACCACAAAGTACCCTTTTTGCCAACCTCAAGCTCAAAAACAGGGGAAAGTTAAAGAAACTGCCTGTTCCGAAAATACTTCAACCCAAATATCCTTAGAAGCACCTAGATATTCACAGAAGTATTTGGTTTCAAGTTTCCTCTTTTGAACTTTCACTCATCCCTACTTTAAATTTATAAAGCACTTTAGTATAATAAATCACATTACAAATTCATGTGCTGCCTCTCTCATATCTAATACTGAGGAGAGTTTTTGAAAGCACCAAACCTAGGCACTTGCTCCCGGCTCTGAGCACAGTTGGCATAAAAACAAGCTAGACAGCAAATAGATAAGGATCAAGGAAGAAAAGATACCTCTGTAATAAACAAATTTTACTCAAGCATCTAGTCTGGGATTAATATGTATACTTGAAGATACTTTATTCAATCTAATCCAGTATTACTACAGAATAAATTAAGAAGGTTGCAAAATCAGACATACAAGCTGTAAAAGAAAGTTATGTCATTCCCCAAATTAAAAGTTTTATTATAAGGATCAGCTCTAGTAATGGACATAAAGTAGCTGACAGAACCTCTGGATTATACAAAGGAAATTAGTGTAATGTAGCAACTAAGCACCTCTGAAGAACAATTCATGAGAATGGGAGAAGGTGGGGGAAAGGCACGACCTGATGTAACAATGTATAGACAAACATCAGGAGGCAAACATTAGAAAAAAGACGGGAACACAAGCTTTGTGACAAAATGATACCTTTATAACTTCAATTAACCATAAACTTCTTCATTAATATTAGCTTCTTATGACATTAAATTTATCCCATTGTCTCTGAAAGGAAAAGTCTGCTGGCTGGCTGGTCACGTGGTGACTCTGCATTTCAGTACCTCACAGCAATCTAGAACAGCTCTTTGCTCTCACTAGAAGGATCCGCTTGCTTGTTTCCTTCTAAAGGACGGAGAAAATGTGTCTATCTGGTACAGCAGCCTGGCACAAGGTGAACACTGCTCAGACCTTGCCGACCCTCAGGGGACTCCCCTGTCACTGGTTGCTAATGGCGGCACTTGCCAACCCACGGAGAACCTTCCAGAGACACGGGCGGGGAGCACCCGCACAGCGGCACCCAATCACCAGGCGCCGCGGGAATTTGAGCCACAGAACCGGGTATTGCCTCTCTGCTCCTATGACTGACAGGAGCTGTGGGTGCTGAGGAAGAAGGCCAGCAAAGACGCCTGGGCGGGGGAGTTAGAGCCTTTCAGGGCTCTAATGACAACGAGGGAAGGACCGGCCTGGTAGCTGGGAGCGCTGCCTTGACTCCCCATTCCTCCTTGCGTGCAGTACTGCTTTCCTCCACCCACAACGCCACAGGGCAGGGATGCTGTGTGAGGGACTTCTACCCCAATGAACCCGGCTTTTCTCCAAGGTTGTCCCATTTCTCCCGTCACTGGCAGGGAGGTGTGACACTCCTTAGTGTTAAATGCCTACCTGTGACTAAGAGTGCTTTCAAGTCAGACCCCAGTTAGTTCTCACACTATCAGTTTGGTCTTAAACAGCACAGTTTGGCTAAACCTGTGTGTGGTGAGTGCTCCTGCCGGCAGCAGCTCAGGCTGGTGCCTGGTAGCAGCCCTCAGCTGCTGTGCAGTAGTGATCCACAGGGCATTTGCTCAGGTAAAGCAGGTGGTGCTACTGTTAAACTGCAAATGAAGATGCAAAGCTCAGAGCATAAACCAGTAGGAAATCATCCAGCTGTACCAACACGGAGATAAACAAGGCATGCTTTGGAAGTCAAGTACTTGAAAGAATGAGAACATGGATCTGCATTCACCTGGGGCTGAATTTGCAACTCTTGGGGCCTGACTGTGCTGGTTTTCAGAGCTGTCATTGTTCTTTGCTTTTTTAATTAGATCAACGTGCACAGAAGTTTAAAATCTGGTGGAAACTCCCCGATATATTTAGATCATACAGCTAGATAGTTACTAATGACCAGGTAGCACTGTGCGTGCCTTTATGAGAAAGTTCAGCATCTTTATTGCCAAGAGTTTTGTCATTCCAAGCGCAGTGCTGTAGCTCCCAGAAGGCTAGTGGGTACCTGCAGCTGGATGGGTCAAGTTCCCCAAAAGGGGAGTTCCTGTGTCCCCAGATTCTGAGTCGCTAAATATAGCATAACTTTCTAGAATTTATCCCAGGACAAAAAATAACGCAGCGATGCAGATGTCTGTATCTGATATGTTTCCTCTGTACTGGAAGCTAAACCTTGGTGCTTCACTCACAGTCTTGCATTGTTGAAACTAAGAGTACATGGCTGCCTGATAATGCACACCTGAAGTTGGATCATACACTAAGAACAGTCTTTTTAGCAGAGTCACCTAGGGATAGCTGCATTTGCAAGTAAAAAAATCATAGCAGTTTCTGATTGAAAGAGAGTTTCTCTAACTAATACTTAATGGTCTTGGAGTGGTTTGTTATAAGAATCAATACTTTCCGGGAAAAGCACAAATTGTGTCTGACAGTCTAATTCACTTGTTACGTAACACGACTTGCAAATAAGTCACCAAAAGTCAAATCTAAGTACTCTTTTGAAAACCAAATTATTTAATTGAAAAATCAATGAGAGTTTATTTCTGAGGCTTCTAAAAATGATATGTCAATTAAAGTATGAATAATACTTAATGAATGGCTATAGAACAGTACACAAAAGCTAATACTGAGATACATTTTAATTAGCTAAGTGTTGCCACCATTTAAAAGATACAGATTATTAGCAGGAAGAGAGAGAAAAGTGAACTGTAAAATTTGAGACAAACTAGATAAACTGAGTGGTAGCATCATGACCAACTCCCACCTCTTTTAGAAACTTCCAGTCTGAGGTTTTTCCTCTCTTCTTTTGAATATGTCTATCTTTGTCTTGAAAATCAGAACATGGTTTTAACAGCAGCAGCAGCTTCAGACTCAAATAACCTGTTACTCTTTTTCTTGAAAAATGCAAGTTAATTATAGATTTATTAGCATATTAACGGAGGATTATTATTATTATCATCCCTATTAAGAAGGGATTTCCATTATGAAACATTTACACACATAAGAAAAAACAGAAGTATTCATACAACAAAATCCTATCTTAACACTTTACATTCAAGTGTTAAGAACTATATTCCCCTCATTCTCTGTTTTCCTAACACATAGTTAAAATTAATTTTAATAGTATTTAAGATGAAGTGATAAAACCATCAATAATTTGTGCCTTAACTAGACTGCACTGTGATCTTAATCTTTAAGAAATTATGACTTTGGATTTTATGGTTCTATCTATATTTGTTATGGTAGAGGTTAACAACTCTTTACCTGCTATCTTATATTTCATATGAGGGAAAGACAAGGCTTTTCTTTCTGATAGCAGCAAATTTAGAGATTTTCATTCTAATCTTGTAAGGCTGTAAAAATGTTTAACCTTAGCTATAACTTTTTCTGTCTCATTTCCACTCCCCAGGAGAGCCTGATCTTATTAGGGACAATCTTTTGTAATTTGCATGTTGTGAGCCTTCCTGGAGTTTACCTCTTATTACTCTAATGAAGTTCTATTTCTGAATATTGAGGGTGCTTGCCTACAAGACTTCAGGAGGCTCCACACCTTTTAATGGTATTGTGAACACCATACCCGCTACCCATATTCATTAATTCTATTACAATTTATGATGCTGGTGCATTGTTAGGGCTTTTCTTCATTCTCAAGATTTCAGCAGCACATTGATGAAACGGGCAATCTCATCAACAAGACACAAAAAAATATTAATTGTGTCTGAAATTTGTCTATAAAAGTGATAAATGACATCTTTTCTTGTCTGTGTAATTGCAGTTGTGTCATTATTAGGCCACTGACTCTTTCTTTTTCTTTATTCTCCTTCCTCCTCTCTCCATTGTTAAAGATGCATCCTTTTCTTCTGCTCATGGAATCCCAGCTAGACCCTAGCAGGAACTTGATGAAGGTGTGGAATTGTGCAGCCATTGCAGCTAATAAGATGATAGCAAGGGGTACTATAAGCCAACAGAAAAAAAAAAAAAAAAAAAAGACTGAAGTGCAAAAACTGATAGAAATGTGAGAAGATAGTGATGGACCTGGAGGGATGTACTGACTTATGGAGCTTTAAATGGGGGAAAGCAGTAGCAAAATAGGATAGGAAAGTCAGGTAGGGAACTGAAGATTCAGAACAATAGGAGCTGACTAAGCAACCTTTGTTAGCATTTTTAGATCTTTTGCGGATCTAATTTTAATCATCCTTTCTTAATAGGTCAAATTGTGAAATGAGGAATGCTGTGGAGAAATGGGTTTCCTGAAGGCTGGAAAAAAAAAGTCACTGTGAGAACTCTGGACTTAGGAGACTACCATAATGTGTTTCCCACCAGCCATCTCAGGCACAAAAATAGGACCATTGTTTGTTGAAACACACATGCAAGATCCCTGCTCTCCCTTATTCACCTACAGCATCATCTTTTTTTTTTGTTCCTGTGGTACAGCACTGCTATATGAAATAATTTTAAGATGCTAATATCTGGAAAATATAAGTACGTATTCCTATACAGCAATTCCATTTGGCTAAACAAAGAGAAAGCAGAAAATTACTTCTCTCAATGCAGTCTCAAATAGAAGTTTTCCAAAGAATAGATTATCATTAAATATTTTTCTTACAAACTACTTGTTTTTCAGGAATTCCTCAAAATTTTGTTTCATCATTTCCAAAGTATAGTACCCAAAGTCAGTGTCCTACTTCTACAAAACTTTGGTATGCATTGCTTGCTGAAACTTGTTGCACTCATTTGTAACTATATAATTTCAAAATAATGTTTTACACCAGAGGGAGAACAAGACAGAGAGGGCATTTTTGGATGTACAGCATAGTTTTTCTTAAAATATTTTATTAAGGATATTGCAATGCAACAGAGCAGACACTTGCCTGACATCTGAAAAAAATAGATTTCGGACACTTTTTACTTCATTTATCTCATTGTTCTGGTTTTGCTAAGACAGAGCTAATTTTCTTCTTAGTAGCTAGAATAGCACTGTGTTTTGCTTTCAGTATGGGATTTCTGGTGAAAAAAAAGTTAATAACATACGAGTGTTTTTAGTTGTTACTGGAAGATGAAGGACATTTCCAACTTCACTGCGTTTCGCTAGTCTGCAGGTGCAAAGGACTCAGGGGGAGTGTCATAATTGTCAAACCCAGATTTGCATTTAGATATGCCATAAAATGTCATGTTCCATATATTAATGAGGGTTGACTGGAAAACTCAGAGATTCTCTTGGAGATTTCTCTTCTGAGATTGCAGTTTTGGTTTCAGGATTGTCTCTGCTCTGGAATCACTTGCTGGGGAACAGACTGGGTGTCAGTTGGTGGGTGGTGAGCAATTGCACCGTCCATCACTCATTTGAATATTCCATTATTACTGTTATTATCTTGATTTTTATTATTTTATTTTAATCATTAAATTGTTTTTATCCCAACCCACCAGTTTTCTCACTTTTAGCCTTCTGATTCTCTCCCTCATCTCATTGGGAGAGGATGAGCAAGCAGCTGCTTGTTGTTTGTCTGCCAGCTAGGCTAAAACCACCACACTCACTAAATTCTATGTTTGGATATGTCACTCTGATAATATATCCAGAGGAAAGTAAGACTTTAAGTTGATGCAACAGCATATGATTTAATCTAACTTTTTATATTAAATCGATATTATACTAGGTGTAGTTGATTTTTTTTTCTTTCTCTTAAAATAAAACTTTAGTATTTTATTTTAAAATGTGTAGTATCAGGGTACAAGCATGTCTTAGAAGTTATAAAGTGAAAACTGACTAAGTTGAGTCCCATACTGGATTATTCCATTACCAAGACAAAAGCTTAATATATTAAGGACCAGTTATTATATATTACTGACCCAGACTTGAGGTTGGGCTCTCTAAAAAGGAAAATATACATCTGGGACACTGTAGGGAGCAAGTGTAAGATTTTTTTCTTGGAATTCACTTGCCATCAAAGTGGAGTCAATTTACTCCAGCATGGAAAGGATATGGTTTTTCCATTAGTAACAACTCACATGCCAGCATAGGCCTAAAGAAGGCAGTTGTAGTCATAAGGTGAATGAGTTACTGTTGCAAAATTTTATACCAAGAGGTAAAGGTAAGGGATAGAAGGATAGAAATTCAAAACTGAAATTTATTGGGGAAAAAATGAACCAGTTTCTTTGAATCAGATGTTTTAAAAAGTTAGTAGATAGTTGCAGAATTTTTTAAAATACAAATGTAAGTTATTTTTCTCCAATTAATTGAAACGTTTCTGAAAAGTATATAAAGAGTTAGAAAATATCACAGCTTAAGAAAGCTGAAAGTTGGAAGTTATTTTAAAAATAAAAATAGTTTCACAAATTGTTCCTGCTCTTATTTTCATTTGTATAATGTGTGCATAATCTTCTGAAAAATACAGCAGAAGAAAACAAAGCAAAGTTTTGTAACATTCTGTACATTGACAAATCATGAGATAATGACGTGCACCTGTGAGGAACTGCACTATGGACTTGT
>NW_010339380.1:2410-27402 GCF_000700745.2 Antrostomus carolinensis | reverse complement strand
GGCTTGGCGAAGGCTTTCCAGGGGAGCCTGGTGCCCGGGTGTGCTTCGGGGGGTGCTTCGGGGAGAAGGGAGCCGGGCTGTCCCCTGGCTGTGCTGCAGAGTGTCCGCCGCTGGGCCTGCCTGCGGGCCTTGCCTCTGGGGATGAGCTCTGCCGCTGCTGGCCATGAACCCCCCGGGATAAAGCGGCGTCAGAACCTCTCTGGGTGGTCCTTCCTCCCTGTGCCAGGGCCCTGGCGTTGGCAGTTGGAGGGGTGTGCCCGGGCCTCGCACCTCCAGAAGTAACAAAGCCATGTGGCACCTAGAAACTTGGTGGTCTCTTACCTTTCTGCCCTCTTTAGCCAACAGCTCACTTCGGACAGTATTTCCCAGTGCTTTCACTCAACCCTGCTCCTTGAGGAGAATCTCATTTGTACACTGTTGCGTATGTTTCACGTCAATTTCTTGCCTTTCTAATACAAATACTTCTAACAACGCAGTTATTGTCTGACAACAGATGTTTTAGCTGTGCTAGTCTCCTTGTGATCCCTGACAGACCATCCCTGGCCACAGGGAGCAATATGTGAAGGCCCAGTGGACATAGTAAAAATCAGAGTCCTCACAGTAAAGGATAATTTGGAAGAGAAGGGACATAAAATAGATGTCTGGTCCCACTGTATTTGTTCAGTTTTAATGGGTTAACCAATGTGTAGTTTATGTTGGTGAACACGTGTGTTTTAACAGTTCATTTCCAGCAGAGACAAATTACAGTGACCTTCTTGAGGCCCAAGTGCTGGAAAGTGAGAGGCTGTGAAAATGGCTCCTGATTCAGCACAGTTAAATAGTTTCTGTTGGTGTAGAAGATAAAAAATGCAGATGCATCTGTATGCAAACAGAAATCACAAGAGAGTCATCTTTCCTGTAGAGCCACATCTATCAGTTGAGGGTTATAAATATGAGAAGTATTTGGGGAGTTTTTCCATGCATGCAGCATCATAAAGAAAGCAAGCAGGAAGGAGAGAAAAGATGAGAGAACATTTGCAACAAGGAATGAGTTTGCAGTAGAAGTAAGGATAGACAGGCAAGAGAGCAAAGCAGGAAAGCTGGGAGAGATGGAAAAGAAGAAATAGTCATATTTACAAAGGGGAAAGAGAGCAATCTAACAAATCCTGATTCTGAATACTGTTTTCAGTGACTTGGAATTTCTCCTGTGCTCTATTGAACCACATTTTTCAACCATGAGAAATCTCAGAATTATTTTAACAATTACAGGAACTCGGAGGTGGAAATAAAAAAGTGATCTGCCAGCATTCCACTGGAAGAGAGATGAGCTGTTCTTTTACTTAAGAAATGCAGTGGAACTTCATACAGCAAAAGGTAAGATTAAAGTTTTTTTTTTTTTTTGTCCAGGTCTAAGACTTTGTGAATAATGTTTATTAGTAAAACTTTGTTTTTAACCTGAATATTCTGTAACTGCACTGCACAGCCTGGTTAGATGATTCTTTTCTGATGATAAGCACTTCAGATAGCTTTTATGATGGCCATTTTTGGTGTACACTTCAAATACACCTTCAGAGAATGTTGTGTGTTCTAAAGCATTTTATGGCTGATAGATTTAACTGTTGAGATCTTTTTGTTATTACCATTTTCTGAAATTCCTACTATTCTCATCCTTTTTTCCCTGGATATTTCCAATATCATATTTAAAATGTTAGAGTCATTTCAGTTGTTTATTAATTTCTCTTGTTATTATGCCATTGTATAGATTACATTAATTTAAGGTCCATGTAGCTTTTACAGGGTTATTATTTTAAACGTTCTTTGCCTTTAAACTATTTCAATCTCAGTAGATGTGCATGGTTAGTTGAAGAACCTGTTGAATCTGTTTAGAGTTGCAAGTGTGTAATGAGCTTTCATGCTTTTTTTGGTATTTGCTCTTTGTATTTTTCCACTGCATAGTTACAGTTTATGTGAGGGTTACTTATTTTGGCGAAAATATAGGCCAAAATTTTTTCATGTTGTTTAAGTAAGTGTTAGTCTTGTTTAATGCTTAATACAACTTATAGCAGAATTTGTAAAATGCATTTTTTCTGATTTAAGCAAAAATCTCAAAGGTACTGAAAATCTCAAGTTCTAAATAAAATGTAAATACTTTACTTCTGTAAAGTATGCTTCATTCTTCAGTGTCCCCAAATTAGCTTTCCTTAGGATGTCCCTATTTTAATTTTGATAAAGACTGGATAATTCCAGTTACTGTATGTCACTGCTTTCTGTGGAGCTAAAAAAAAAATGTCTAGTACATAATTTATAAGGACTTGGATCTGATCTCATCTGGACAGGCAAACATTGCTGTTTTTCTTGTCAGATTCACTGAGTAGCTGATTTTACATGATTCAGTACACAGCCATAGGTTCTGGTATATCTTGGGTCAAAATCAGGTCAAGGTACTTGATCAAATACAGTTCATTTCAGAAGTTGGTAAAGATACAGTGTGGTATGTTCCAGGATTTTGGAGGTCAAAACTGAAATTTCAGCTGTTAATAACCCGTGAAATACAATACAATAATTTGGATTGATTGGCCACTGTTTAATAATTGACATTCACAAGAAGCTGGGATATGTTGACATATGAACATCCATTGCATTTTCCTGCATTTTAAAACATCAAACAATGTGAAGTGTGATACTGTGACTCTGTATTCTGCAATTCAATCTTAAGGACTTCTACCAACCTTCTACATATTGCCCTCTTTCTCTTAATTTTCCTATGTCTCTCATTCTAGTAGTTTATGAAGCCTCAATACATGCTGGATAACCAACTTCATATTATTCTTAAATAAAGAACCTCTAATTTTTGGATGAACTAAAATACTTAACATTTTACCATGCTGTTCTGTATTTCTTTGTATGTATTGTGAGAAATTATGACTGTCTTAAGTGTTTTAGTTAACATATCTCCAGTTTCTTTAGATGATTCTCTTATTTCCAGATTTGTTGCAACATTGTGTTTTCTGAACATTTCTCTGAAAATGTGAATCTGTGCTTCCCTCTTCTCTTAATTCTTTTTTTTTTTTTTTTTTTTTTTTACACACACCCCACACACAACTCACAAGTACAGAACATTTCTGGTTTGTAACACATCACTGGTGTTACTGTCCTTATCAAAAGTTTTGACATGATAAATAATCAGTAGTCCTAGTTTGTTGGTTACTTACAGCAGAGTTTTCCTATGTCTGAGAAATATTTTCATTAGGCTTCTCAGTGTGGATAGCTTGGTGTAAAAATACAGTTGTATTTCAGAATGCTATTCAAGAATAAAATGCATACATACTAATTTTTTTCAGTGTGTTTTCATAACAGGTTGTGTGTATAGGACAGATCTTACATAAGAACAATGCACTGTTCTTTTTTTAAAATACCCAACATGAAAACATAAGGTAGGGCGTGAGCATTAGCCTCGAAGTATGTGTTTGTAGTCAAACATACTGCCTTTTGTAACAGCATGTCATAGTGACTGTATAGTGGTATGTAGTAGCTAACATGCTAGATGTTATTTTCTGATTTCATGAATGTAACTGTCCATATCATGGTTTCTGTACAGAAAAAATTTCTTCAGAGAACTCCTTTGTTTATCAATATTAACAGAAGTAGTGTCATCTGAAAATAGAGTGTGTTGCTGGGATGTAAGAAAGCCTTGATTTCTTGCATTAGAATTATCTCCACAAATCAAGTTAAAAAGCATTATTTCTTTTGTGCAGAACAAACACACTTACTGGACAAGAGTGCAAGGAAACTTGCTGACACATTGCCAGAAATTAAAAATAAATCTAACGTGCTTTAACTGTGCTAGGGTTTCTTTTCTGATTGCTTTCTTCCGTTGAAGCAGTTGCATGCCTTCTAACTTAAAACATTCGAATACAGACAGAATAAATGGCTTCAGAAAATACCTGCATGTGCATCTTTTTAGAAAGTGCTTTGGGTGATATGGAAACATGTAAGCTGGACAAAGATAAATCGTGAGAGAGAGATTTAGGAAGGACCCATTTTTCTGGGATCAGATAAATTAACATTTAAAACAGCTTCTAGTCACATAGTTGCAGCCTAGTTGGAAAGTTCAAAAACTCTTTTCAGGTCTTCCTTTGGCTATGGGAGACATCAATTTTTTGGAGTACATACATATGAAGCTGCACACATTGCTTATATAGCTTTGCAGAGCATGCAGTGAAAGAAAGAGCCAGCAGTTCACATGTACTAAGACTAGATGTGATGCAAAGTAGGAACAGGGGTGTTATTCTTAACGTGGGAGTTGAACTCCAAAACTTCTATTGTAGATTAGGTATTTTTCAGCCATTTCCTTGCAAATTACTGGGCTTTTTGACTGGCTGATAATTTAGATCAGAAAAGAATAGGACATACATAATACCTTGGTGAGTCTCTGTGTACTTAGAACACTATTTTGGCGATATTTATGTTGCATTCCAGTCTCTGACTTTATGGCACCCTTAGTCCTCAAAAGTTGCCACAAGTGCCTGATTTTCTTACTTGTCTGGAAGACAAATGTTATTTTTCTCCAGAATATTGCCTTCTGATTAAAAAGTTTTCCAAACACTGATGTTATGATTTGGATCTCTTATGTAAGTGCAGTCCAAAGATTTCTGATAGGCAGATGTCTGCTTCCTACAGCTATACTTACTTTTCTGTGTTATTTAAAGCAGCTAAATATGTATTTAAGGTACCACTGTTTGTGGTTTTGAATGAAGGGTTCTTCTCAGTACTCTGCCATGTACTAGACACCTCTAAACTCCCTACTCTTCCCCAACACATGCAGTGGCCTGCCTCGTCCCTTTTACATCAGGTCTTGCTGCTGAATTTGCCATGTATTTGAACTGGGCGTCAGTTGTGTGAACAGGAGACAGGCCAGGTCTGGTGGTGAGTTTTATCTGCTTAGTGATTTATTTCTAAACTATAAGGCTGTGAATATTCAGAGGCCGTCCTGGTCCTTCTGTGTTTCTGAAGGTTAAAAGAAGGTTGTAACTGCAGGCTGAACACCAAGCTAGCTGATTTAGTGACACCTTGTGTAGCTCTCCGTAGCAATCTTCTTTGGTTGAGTTACGTGGCTTCGTGCTGAGGTAATCTGCAGGGGAAGGAGAGCTTGTAGTAATGAGCTCTCCTTCCCCTGCTGGTTATTATGTCCAATCCACAGGCAACTCTGAATGCAGTATGTGGCTGCATAAAGCAGTTATAAACATAAGGCTGATCAACACCTTTGTGTGTGGGTCCACACTCAGGGTTCATGCCCTCTAAAATGCTGAAAACTTTTAAAGAATGAATCTGCACTCCTGCTATAAAGGGGGTAGGTATATTTACTTCATTTGATTGATACTGTCCATCCAGCTTTATAATTATTTCAGTTTTTAATCAGTTTTCAGATGCAAAGAGTTACTGGAAGTTTCAAAAGATCACTTAGAGCTATTTCTAATAGATGGAAAGTTTGCATTACCTGTTTCAGCTAAAATGTGAATGACTATTTCCTTAGTAACATCTACCTTACATGACACTTATAATGCTTAGGAATTTTGTGTTTGGCTAAGTACCTTTAGATTCTGTCTCATCGGGAGACACTTAAAGAAAGGGGAAAAAATGAAACGGCTCACAATTTTGAATTAATCACAAAAGATATTCCTGGCATGAACTACAAGGAAAAGAATTCATGTGCAGAAGCAAATGCATTTTCAAACTGGTCCTGTATGTTCTTTTGTAACTAAAACATTACTCTTTGGGTATTGATAAAACACTAATAAAAATGGAAAATTCAGCCTTCCTCTCTGAATTCAAACTAGCAAACTAACTGACTAGCAAACACTTTCTTCCCTGAGAGAAGTGCTTCCACATCAGGGGTCAGTGCAGTTCTGTTTCTCCTTGGCTTTTTTGGTTGGGATTTTTTGGTGGGAGTTATTTTTTTATTTGTTTGGGTGGTTTGTTTTTGTCTTCTTTTGGAATATTGGTGTCAATATAAGCTGTATTAGAGAAGGCACCACTAATTGGGTTGTTGTATTACTGGAAAGGATGTTATTGAAGAATTTAGGAAAGATGTTGCTTCTATTTGCACGTTGTTTTTCTGGTTTTACTATCTAAAAATACTTGAGATAAAATGTAAGCTTACAAAACAGATGTGTGTATAGATACTGTGTAGATTTGATGTGCATGTTTATGATGACAATGATTAGAAAAATGTACAAAAAACAAATCTAGAACTGATTGGTTTGCTGTGTGATGGTTAAAAATGTTATTAGCATTCTACATAAGATTTAAAAATAGTTAACTTCTGACTTGCTCTTTCTAATAAGCACGTGTGTATGTTACTTGAGTGAGTTTTGTGGGTTTCACTGCAGTAAGAACCATTTTATCTGTTTGTGCTTGTTTTTATGTATGTTTTTTTATAAATATGTATTGTATTTTTAGGTCATATTTTAAAGTACATCATCTGCTACTTTCTCTGAATTTCTGTTTGTTTTCAGGAATGTTTCTTATACGTTGGACTTAAATGCTCTCTTAATTGTCAAGTGTCTTGATTTCCACTTCCCTATTGTCTCCATTAGCAAATACACAGTATTTTCATCATGCATGTCCACTTAGATGAAGTGTTACCTTTTTTTAGGCATCCTTTCAAAGATAAAGCAGTATACTATCAGTTATTTCTACAGTGTTAACCTAAATGTACACTGGAGTATTCTATATTTTTTAATCGTTAATCATGATGTCAAATTAACATAATTTCTAATACATCAGCAAGCAGAAATCAAAATAAAATACAGGATGATTTTGTCCAGAATCTGAACATATCTTAATTACCAAAGTAGTTTTGAGTTGAAGACTTATATCCCCTTCGTTGTAAATAAATTCTATAAAATGGCTTGTATCCTATCACAAAAACAGAGCTCAACATACAGCTGAGCTCTTACACAGTTTGTTTTTTTTCCTCTTCGAAGTTTAATATGAATCCTTAATTTCTTATAGTTAGGTGAGCTGGACCAAACTTTTAAGAGCTTTGTTCACTGGGTGTTGCTGTCCTCTCAGTACCTGCTGCTTAGTCTTTTCCAGCCTTCCCCTAGGTGGCACCATGACCACAGAACAGCTCCTGTGGACCTCAGAGCAACTAAGGAATCACTCAGGTGTGTCTGCTGAGTGAGCGAACACATTTCAAACACTACTGGGTTGTCCTTCTTTGAACTGTTTCTTGGAGACAGCATTGTTTCCATACTACATGGAAATAGTGATGATTAGAACATGGAGAACAGCTTATTTTAGTAGTATGAACTATTATTTACTTGAAAAATCAGCTTGGAAGTATCTCATGTAGATAATTTAATTCCTTTGTGTTAAAGGGAGGGAGGACACTGACACTTTGTGCAATGCAATGGACTATAGCACACTTATGTTTATTCACCTTAGTATGTGCTTCATTTAGATCTAACTTGGTTTCCTACTCTCAGCCCAAATCCCAGTCATGCTTTACTTCTGGTATTATCAACTCTTCTGCACCTCATGCATTGTTTCTTTAGTCTCTAAGTACAAATACCTGTGGGGTGAATGAAAGTCCTGCTTCTCAAGCATGCTAAGATTAAGCAAAAAGAATTTAATCTGATGGTCTGAAAAGAAAAGCCACATAATTAAGTTTTATGGGAGGACTACACTGTATGGTCATTAGATACACGTTTTGTCTTCATACTCCACATCAAGAAAACATACCAGTTCCTCTTTGGAATAGAGGGCAATAGAGATTTAATGATGAGGAAAAAAGAGAAAAGCTAGTTGTAGCCCATAATTTTGTTACAGGTGGAAGAAGCCTTATGTCTTCTGAGTTATCTGACAACAAACTAGGAGCAGGTGTTTTGGATAAAGAGGAGTTGTGAATCTTTTGCAGACAGTGTTTTATTGACTGTAGAGCTTAAGTTGAAAGCAACATTATATCTATTGCCCAGTCCTACAAGTTATTTGAGAATTTTCACATAATAAAAAGGGTGATGGCATTATTAATGTCTCTGTATGTGATGGTGTATAATGAAAAGTTGATAGTATGAGAAGTTTGGACCATGATTCTGGTTTTTAATGATTTTTAGAATAAATAAAAACCATTTTTTTTGAATTAATGCAATTATCATAGTGAGATCAGAACTGTGTCCCAGAACATGTCTATTTGCTATCAGTTGCAGATTTGAAGTGCTATTAACAAATCTCTAGAACACTATTTTTCCACCTATTTTCTTCCTGATTTTCTTCATTGATTAGTCTGATTCTTTGTGTCTGTGTCTACATTAGAGTTTACCAGGGTGCAGAGCTGGTGCTGGGAGCCTGATATTCCCAGGATTTGTATTTCAGGGGATCAGACTAGCTCTGAGCTGATCCCTTGGGGCCTGTTTCACATCTTACAATCATTTGTTTCAGAAGTTCCTGATCTGAACTAAAACACCAATATAAATGCAATGTGTATCTACTGTATGTGAGAGTACCAAACTGATGATGCCCATAAGCATGTGAAGTTTAAGGTCTATTCTCACACCTTTATCACCTTGTTTGGGGGTTTTGCTAATAGTTTTGTATTTTTACCTTTATATAACAACTGACTTTTTTACAGTAGAGTTCCCTTAAATATTTTGATTCCTTTTGCAAACATTAGTTAGAAGGAAGGCCAGCGTTTTAGAACATGGTTAGATAAGTTGAGCCTGTGACAATCTGAGCACTTTTAATTTATGCGTTCATTGCTGAGAAGGCAGATGGAAGTTTGCAAAATGAGTCCATCAGTTATATCTAGAACTCAGAATCAGCAAATCTCTCACTACAGGTCTCAACAGAAGGAAGTGTTACCCCCTCTGGAAGGTGTCTTTTCTATACTTCCTTGTCAGGTATCTGCATGCATGAGGAATAGATCTATATAACTAAATAAGTAATAGTAATCCTCAGTGGCACTTAAACATCTGGCATACTTGAGTTTAAAGTGTGCACAGGAATTACCAGAGTTAAAACTAAGAGCAGTTACATCTGTGCAGAACCTGAAAATAGCAGTTCTAGATATAAATATTTAAACCTGCTTGAAGTCTGATGTATCAATTTGGGCAGCATTGAAGACAGGAGAGTCTCCAGTGTTGTTAGTGCCTGTGAAAATGGCACAGGGCAAATGCAATGTAATGGAGTTTTGCGGCTGTAGATTCCCACATGTAAATTAGATTTCTATGACCAGTGCTTAAAACCTAAAGCTACAACAGTTTTTAACCTCAGGAGCTGTGGAATCATGTTGATGTGAAAAACCAGGACTGTGAAGCCACTACAGCATTTACTTCTATATCATCTGTTACATATTCTATTGCTGTTTAAAACGGTTGTACCATACATCCCAGGCTACCAGAAACATTGTCACCTATACTATATGTTCTGCTTAAAGAAAGTGAACAGCCTGAGTAACTTACATGCACGCTGTAGTTGTGTTTGATTTGTTTTGTTAAATGCCTGCTTCCATTTTGTAAAGTAACACTTTAGTGAATTTTTTTTTTTTGCTTGTAATTGCCAGTTACCACAGACAGGTAGTAATTTCCTGTGCAGCTTTAGGAACCAGAGAATAAACAAACAGCTGCTAAATACTGGTGTGTTTTCACACAGTGGATGCTTCCCCGCTCCAAACTGTAATTCTGCAACACCACAATTTTTAGCCGATCTGTAAGAACAACAAGCCATTGATTTGTTAGCATACTTTTAAATTCTACTACTTATGAATGTAGCTGTATGTTTTAAAACCTTCTTTGTTTGTTTGTTTGAGGTTTTTTTTAAATGGGAAAAATTTTTTGCTTCACTGTTGTAGGACTGTATATACTTATTTTTCTTTAGGCTAGGGTGATTCTTCAGTTCTTCATCCGAGTGAGTCTTAACATCTTTATTAAAATATTTCTTGCTCTCTAGTAGTTTTTCAACCTCTACTATGGTTGCATTTTTCTGAAAATGGTACTTAGAATTAGAAAAGCTAACAGATTAATCCAATGTAGATTATTCCCATAAATAAGTGGTTACACTTATTTCTACTGGTGTGTCAAGTCAAAAGAGCCCAAAGCTTAAGATCAAAAGATGATCTTCCTGATAAAAATATGTTTAAGATTCAGATTACTGTCACATGACCCCTCGAGATGACTTGATCTTATATTGATTCATTACAGTGCACTGACTGGCTTTCAGTAAGAAAGAATTTAATAATTATTAAAAATATAACTTTGGAAAGTATTTACAAAACTATGGGATGTTGCTGAGATAGAAAGAATATCTGCTTATTTATATGTATGGATAATTTTTGTTAGAGGTGCCTAGAAATCCAAACCCCCTTTGTAACAGCAGCGCATATGGAGATTTTCAGAGCTATATGGGTGGCTAGAAACACATCTAGGCTCCTCAGTCTGCTCTCTGAATTGGTTGGATGCAAGCTAGGTAGTCACACTAGATCAGACATCATGCTGTGCTAGTGCAGTTATACAGTTGTCTGAAATGCAGAAAAACTTGGGCTTGTGTGCTCTTGTTTTTGGAAGCATATTCCAAGCTGATTTTTTTTTTTTTTCCCCCTCAGAAAACTCCTATTAATTTCAATTGGATGTGTGACTTAAAGTTTCTAACCAGTTTTTTATATTTCTCACACACACCAAGATGACAGTTTCTGCCCAAAACTGACATAGAGAAATGAAACAGCAAAAGATAAAATCATCTAACCAAGGTCACACAGGAAATCTATTCAAAAGTATTAAATAGGTCTGGAGATACTGAGTTCTGGTTCAGTTTTTTAACCTTACATTCATTCATTTTGGGTGCAAATGTTCATTTTTCTTAGCTGTCTTTTTGACATTGTTGAAAGGCAATTATTACAACTGTTTAATCTGATCTCTCTTTTCTGTTGTGAGATAGCTATTAGAGCACTATAAAGCATTGTCTGGACCTCTGATTTGCTATCAGGATGCCACAATTTGTTTTAAGAGTTTCTATCCATTAATCCTAGCCTGAAATGGTAATAGCTTTTCAGAACATTCAGAATAAGAACCAAGACTTATGTAGATGAAAAGATTCAGAAAAAATAGGAGGGTTGCAGAGCTTGATTCTCTCATTTCTATAGCTACCTTGCTTTTAAGGAGTGGTTAATGCTTTATACAGTCTGGTAAGTGAGCAAAGTGGGCCTCTGAAAGATCCTGTTCAAACAACATTACACTACATTCAACAATTACCTACTGCTTCTTCTTTGAAAATGTTGATGTTTATATTGTTTCACTGTGGGAACCATAATGTACTTTGCCTTTCTTTTCCAAAGATAACTCTGCTAAGAAACTAGACTGCTACAGTCAAGATGTATTGTAAAGATAAGAATTCTGAATTTTTAGATAATCTTCTGTGATAGTATATTTAGAAATTGAGTCACTACTCAGTGAATTACCATGTAGAGAAATTTGGAGTTGCTGTACGTCTTATGAACATATCTCAGAAGACTTGAACAAAAGTTTGTTGTGATTCTTTGAAGAAGGGTTAATAAAAATTATGGATTGCATTCCAGTAACCATATAACTTTACCACAGGATTTGGTGGTACTTAAAAGGAAACTATCAAGTTATCTTTTTTGTTTTAACCTTCTACTATAATACTTCTAAACACAATTTCTTTGTAACTTTATTTTGCTCTTTGCCCTTTGACATGCGCCATTTCTTCACATCTTTGCCATCAGCATATTTAGCTTTAGTTTGTACTTATCCTGCACAGTACTGAGTCAATGATGTCAACATGAGTTCAGAAAAAGATTTGTTCTTCAGCCTGGTGTTCCCACTGAAACCTTGTTGCAGTGACCTTTTAAATTTTTTGTCCCAGAGACATCCATCTTGATAAATATCTGTACTGTTCTAGGGAATCCCAGCTACTGCATTCCTATCATGGACCTTTACTTTAACATTTATATGTATTATTCATCAACATGAAATAGAACAAGCGTGAAAAATGAAGTGTATGTAAAGTCTGGGTTTTCTGAAATGCATTTTGCAAATTCTTATTGAGTCAAGCATATGATTCTAGCAACCTGAACTGTGAGGCGAAGATGGAAGACTGTCCGGTGAGCACTCTGTGTGCTGCTTAGCTTTCTGTCTATGACAGCTCTGAAGAAATCTTGAAATATTTTCTAAATTTCTAAAGAAATTTTAAAAAAAAACTTAAGAAATCTTCAGATTGCCTATATATTTTGTGAATATCTCTCTTAACAAGGCTAAGTAAGAAAATATAATTTTCAGCAATTTAAATACTTATTAATGCCTTGTGATTGCAACTTCTGTGTTATATTCTCTGTGCAAAGTTGTCATTTTGCTTTCAGACTCACGGGGATGACTATTTGGCACAATGTAACTGGCCTTGGATAGTTAAAGGCTTGTTCTTGAAAAGGGAAAGAATGAGAAACATGATAGCCATTAAAAGAAAGCTGCCAACAAAAGGTTTTAAAAGCACATCTCGTGTATATCTACATGTGTTCATATCACAGTCTGTAAAACTGTCTGTAAAATACTGTGCTCAGTATGTCTAAGGCATCTTAGTGAGCTTTAGTGTGAGCTGTTTAGCTGCATTTGACATCACAAATCCACTAAACTGTGTAACAATGATGGATGCTTTTTTAAAGACCCTGACATACTGTGCTCTCTCTGAAAGTAAGTGCAAATTAAGACCAAAAAAAAAAAAAAAAAAGAAAAAATTGATCCCTTTTCAAATATTTTTGTCCCACACAACCATCATCCTCAAGTCTTCTTGTTTATTATATGTGTATATATGAAAGACATAGAAATACTCCAAATCAATGCATTAAGCTAAACAACTCATGGGCCAGCTACTGCCCTGGGCTATTCCTTACGTAATTGAAGTCAAGCAAAGTGCAAAATAGTAATTAAAAAAAGGTATGTAAATAAGGGTTTCAACTGGAAAAAATACTGCAGTTCAAGGGACTCCCTGTTTCTGGATTAGGAACATCACTTCAGTCACTGCAGAACTGGTAGTTTATTTGTTTAGTGACAAATTGTATGTTACTGCTAGAAGTAATGATCAAATAAAGAAAAATGACTTAACTGTTGGCAACTTGTACTTTATCCATGATCTCTTGGCTGAAAATTCCTGATTGTCAGAGTTCCAGAAATCATTTGTGGGTTGCCTGTAGAGCTGTAGGTACCTCAAGAAAAAAAAATGCATTGTGGTTACTGGGACAGATTAGGAGTAGGAAGAGAATGAAGTGTTTTCTTCTGGATGGTTCTTCACAAAGTGAAAGGTTTTATATTGAAAAAGGAGAGAAGGTTGCAGGAGAGGGAACTGTGGTGGTTTGATCAGTCTGGGTTGCTAAATCCTAGAGTAAAACAGCAAGTGCACCAGAGATTTCTGCTTATCTTTAGACTCTTAATCGTATTTGCTTTGTCACAAGGAAATGAAGTTTAAAATATAATTTACACTGCAAAGCACTAAAGTGGGGATTAACAACCCACCACACAGGTATGAAAGATTATATGTTAGCAGGCACCTTGTGAGTGGCACAGAGCAGAGTCGGCAAAGAGCCAAGACTTTATAGCCAGGAGCCGTGGCATCTTGAGAAAAGGCATCTGTGAGGAGCAGTTGCTGCCAGCTCCCACTGAGGTCAGCTGTCACCCAGAGCTGGAAGCTCCTGCCTTGGACATAAGCAAGATTCTGGGGATCAACAGCATCTTGCCTGTGTGAGAGGGAGAATCTCCCAGTTCCCACCAAGTTTCAGCTGTCACAGTACACTTTAATTTGCAAAATATAAATACAGACCAGTGCAAACTCCTCTTGAAAGACGCATGAGCTACTGGATAGGGCAGTCAGAAGAGATGATCAAAGAGAAACACATTACTAAGATGTTTTAAAAATCCTTATGTTAAAATAGCCAAAGAATAAAGAAATATTATGGCTAATTCACTACAAATCTTGAGGATTTGTTCAGTAAATTAAAGCAGTTGATATAACTGCATTCGTATTGTGCATAATTCCCCAATAAACTGCTGGGAGTCTTTAATGATGCTTCCATACCTGAAGGGGAATTTTTACTCTTATTTTCTAGACAAAGCTTACATGGTAACTATCATATTTGTGGGTTGACTGGTCACTGACAAAAATTAGAGTATTCTAGTGTTCTTTTATTTAGTTTACAGTCCTTGTCCAAGAGCTCAAGTTACGTTTAGAATTCTGAGTCTGAGAGTTCTAAATTACAGGTTACTCACAAAATAACATTTCTGCTCTCTGAGCAGAATATCTTTTATTGGTTTAATTTTACAGATGGGAAAATTGAGGTACAGAAAACTAGTGACTCTACAAATCACAAACACAGTAGCAGCACTACATTGCAAGTCACTTGTATCTAGAAACTTCCCTTCATTTTGAAGACATATCTGTAAGTAAAAAGATGTTGCTTTGAAGAGAAAGCACAGACACTTGCTATGATGACAAACATTTGAATAGTCAAAAAAATTCTCATTCCTGGGATTGTTGTGGGTTCTTTTCATATGGCTGACTGGGATGCATGAAAATTATAGCTGGACCTAAAATAGGGTAGAATTTGGAAGTTAAGTTTTTTATTTTCACTGGCTTTCTTGCATTTCTTGCATTTTGTTCTGAATGTAGTCAAGCTGACGGTCAGCTTTAATCCTCCTGGCAATGAGTTCAAGAGTGTAGGTCTTGCTCTTATGAAGTCCTAAGTTCTGTGATCACAAACTTCCCTACTGCTGAATGATAATTTCATCTTTTATAGTTACTGCCTGGATGACAGAAATGTGTGTTTCCTCGTGGCGAGTTCTGTGGCTTCTAGTTTGGAGTGTGATGTCTGTAGTACCTAATTAACGTGTCTTATGCTGCTGCAAACTATGAGTCTGTGTACTGAGGGCAGAGGCCTCCCAGGCCCATTTACAGTTATATGAGTTACACACAGAATGCAAACTGATATGCAGATGTTTATGTACCTCCACTGGAATTATGTCCTTAAGCTTAGCACACTATTTTATGCAAAGTGAAAGAAGATGTAGTGAGATGCATTAAAAACTTAACAAGTTTTTCTGACTTTATTAGTACTTGCAGGTTTTTTCCATTCTAAATCTTTTAGGATGTATTTTCTCTATTAAGCATATTTAACTTGGCGGGTTTGTGGGGAGGAAAGTGCAATGAATAGTTTCTTTGGAGATACGTGAAAAATGTTGACAGATTTGAAATAAAGCATACAAGTTTCCTACTAAGATTCATACTTACTACTGTGTGATCTGCTGTATTATCTGTAGAAAATGTCTTTGTACATCAGAGAAACAAAAAGACCTTCAGCAGATTGTTTTATTGAACTCTTAATAGATATTAAGAAACATAACGCCAGCACTTCTGCCACATTGCTGTCATTAAATAATAAATCATTGCTGTAGCTGCCTAATGGGATATGTAGCAATGCTGATGGTGGCAGTCTAGACCTGAGCTGAAGTGGATTAATTTAAAACACAGAGCAAAAATAGTAGATAGCAGTGCTCAGCAGAACAGTTTTGGGGCTAGAACCTGGTGCCAAACCACAAGAAAGAAGATAATAGAAATTAGATCTAACTAAAAAATGATAACAATGTCTTTCATAGTCCATCCCAGACCTAATTATGAAACTGCCATATAAGCATTAATGAATGTATTTTCAACACTTGTATTTATCTGAGATGTCCTATCCTAACATACAGATAGAAAGAGGGGGCACTAGAAGATAAGTGGCTTTATCCCAGAAATGATGGTGACCTGTACCTGCCTTTTATCCCAACAGAAGTATGAATGCATAGGGCTTTGAAAAATAGGGTCTTATGGTACTTATTCCTAATGCAGTGCCTTAGTCCCATAAGTTTGGGGAGTTTTTTAGCTGGATTTGCTAAGTAGGTGTGTTTCCAAGCAAGCAAAGCTGTAGGGTTCTGTGCTTCTGCCTTGTATCTGGCCATCATAGAAAGTCCCATCTTTGCAACTGAGGTGTGAGAGTAACATACTTAGATGAGAGCTACCTCCTGCTGAGGCACAGTGTGTTTATCTGAGCTGACTACCCCAAGCAATGCACCCTTGAGGCACCATCAATGGTTTGGCCTGGTGTATGTGCAACTCATTAAGCCGAGATGCATGTAGCCATCTACTAATATAATTTGTAACATGAAGTGCTTTGTCAAATTATTAAAGTTTATGAAATTGTTAAAATTATTTACTGAATTATTAAAAACAAACCATTCAAAGACAGGAGACTGCTCTGAAAAAGAGATTGTGAGGAGTCCAGCAGTAAAAAGCTAACAAAACCAAAACCAGTTGTTGTCTGTGACTCTTGTTGTTTACTCTATGGAGGAATCTGTTGAAATGTGCAAATGTTAAATTTGTGAAACTAATTAGCACATAAAAATCCAACTGTAATAGTAATCAAAACTTGCTGGTTCAACAGACTATGGGGTTTTTTAGTATTAACACAACCTGTACATATGGCCCCAGTTGAAGACCTGGAGCTGATCATACCAGCAAGCTAATATGAGGGGATTTAGGAGCAAATAGTTATTGGTGGCAGTCGTGGAACCAACATGTGGTCTAACTCTGGTGCTTCCAATGCTGTTTATGTCTGTAAGGGAAAAAGGCAAAGGTGACTGGTACTGCTCTCATTATCCTCATACTATATGAAAGCAAGTTAGTGTGTTAATAGATTTGTTGGCTGAGGTTTCTGTTGGAGAGGCCTTCGGTTGATGAATTGTGGCCTTGCTAGAAGCTGTAACTGCAACAACAAGGAAATACTGTCGATTTTCTACAAGTCACTGTTGAGATTTACTTTCTCGTATTTAATTATAGCATCTTGCTGGCATTTTCTTTGTTCTTTGTTTTGTGACAGCATCAAAGAGTGAAGAAGATTTTGTCTATCTAAAGTAGGTGCTGAATATGTTTACAAAAAATGAGCCAGGACTTCCTCGATTTATTCTTGCAAATACGCTAAATGAGCAAGCTCTACAGTATTTAGTTCAATGCTAGCTAAATTTATGTTGTATATCTATATACAGTTAATAATCAAATTCCTACAGTTACAATGTGATAAAAATACATGCATGTTACATATCCATAATGCTGAAGAACTCATAGAACAAATCCCTGTTTTGAAGAATATTCCTTGTCTTTATACGTGTACACACTAACGTTCAACCCTAGGTAGTGTACAATCTAAAAAAATGATCTTCTGATGTTATGTTGTTATATAGCCGTGGCCCCAGTTTATACTGAAACTGTGACCTAGACTGTGATCCGTCAAAACATTTAATAAAGTGTGTGAATAATCCCTTTGAAGAGCAGTGGAACTACTCAAGTGCTTCAGACTGTGCATGCCGTAATATTTTGATAGGTTGTGGCAAAACTTCCTGTAAGCATGTGATGAAACACACTACAGTTTTAATATGCAGTACACTTCAACATTTGATCTGATGTTTTTATCTAATAAAAATTTAAACATATGGACTTTTCATCTGTGTTTTTTAACAGTATTTTTACACTAGATGCAAGTGCTCAAGTATATTTCCAGGCAGGCAGATGGAGTTTTTTTTATCCATTAGGAGCTGTAAATCATGAACTCTTCATTGACCTCTAACACGTGGAAGAATCAAAGAAGGTGGAAAATGGTTCTGGTTGTTAAGGCTAAGAGCAAAAAAGAATCAAACATCACAAGTTGCAACCAGGAAGGTTCTTATTGGTGGGAAAAACCCCAAAACTTTACAACAGGGAACTCCAGCACTGGAACAGGTTGTCCAGAGAGCTTGTGGATTCACTGCTCTTCGAGTTACTCAGAGCTTGCCTGGGCAGGCCCTGAGGAACCCAGCTTAGCCCTCTTTGGAGCAGGGTCTTCAGACTAAATATCCTCAAATGTTCTTTCCAACTCAGTGTTCCACAATTGTAGCACAGTTATTACAGCACTAGGGAAGGTAAAGGTGCAGAAAGGAGTGCATTTAGCAAGAGGGATCAGTAGTAGCCAGAAATAATTCTGCAATTATGTCATTAGTAAGAGGAAGACTTGAGTTTGTTATTCAACAGAAAATTAAAGCCATCAACAGCAGTCAGCAAAAAGCCTGTAGTTTTGATGGGTGATTTTCTTTGTCTTAGACCTTACGTTCACCAGTGGCTGTGCAAATATTGTTAGCAACAAAGTGGTAACATTTCAACCACTACAAGGAAGAAAAGTCTGGGGGGGAAGTGATATACTAGGTATTTTCTAACCAGTTGCATCTATTAAAAGTGTTATCCCAAAACTGATAGTGAAGTTATTTAAATGCTTGGCTCAGTGATCATGTTTAGGGTACATACTTTGCATAAGTTTTGGTACCCATGATGTCGGACTGGCTGTACCCTGAATGTAGTGCCTCTTTTACAGGGATGGGCTGAAGCCTGGCCATATACCAGTCTAAAACTTAATAGTTGGAGGTTTGTAACAGAATTTGGCTCAATGACACAGTAGTCCAATTCCATTTGCTGTTTTTCTCAGGGAGTAACTTTCTTCATCCCACCCAAGAGCTTCTAGTAGTGTTAAGATAGAATTGAAAGAATTTATGGAATAATCAGTGTATATTAATAAGTGGAGAGGACATGTGCTGGACAGCATTTGCTCTTTCAGATATAGACTTTCAGAACACCCCTCTGAAGTTTACAGTTGTTTGCCTTATTTCTAAATACTTCTTTAATTTCCACAGTCAGTGTAGCTGTTGCCTCTGACTCCTTGGGCTGTAAAGCTTGAGTAGGAGAGACATTGCAGAAAACAGCTGATAAATGTGTAATTTTCAGTCTTGGCTTTAGTCTTACTATTTTTCTTACCTCTACTTTTAACCTATCAAGTTTCCATTTAACACAGTTGTTTTTATGCTTTTCTTTGCCTCTGGCAAAATTGAAATGCCACCCTTCCATCGTATGATTTATGTTGTTCTTCACATTGAACTTCATTATTATGTTCTCAAAGTTCATTGTTCTTTAACCTTCAAAATGCCTACACACTAATTTAAGGATGTGTGAAAACTGCTGCAGATAGCATTAAAACTAGTAAAAAAAAAAATTCTGTACAATTCATCCTTGACATACATTACATGCTTCATTAATTTAAATATGTAATCTGTATTTGCATTCTTAAAAATAAATTCTTCCCTCAGGTATAGATAAACGACATTCATTTATATTGATAGGGATTGCATGTAGGTACCAAAGTGTGATGTGCAGTCCTTACCACGGTAAGTCACTATAATGTCTTTTTTAAACTATTTCCCTGAAGATGTCAAATATTGGTTTTCTTTTTATCTCAGTTCCTTGCAAAAGTGTAAGTCCTTTTTTATGTTCTTACTAATTGTCCTTTAAAATAATACAAGCCCTCAAACTCAGGGAATCAGGAATTATCTAACTAGATATTTTATTGGCCAGATTTCTTCAAACCAGCACTCTTTGTAGGCTGGTAAGAAGCATTTTTGTCAAGAATTAGATTTGTGGTTTAAATCAGAGAGGTACAACTCTTTGAAAATGCACTCCCAGAATATAATTGGAGTGGGAAATCCACTAAGTTGAAGTGTTGGACTGAATGGCATTATAAAAGCAAATAATATTTTCTGAACACCTTCAGTATAAACTAGTAAATGTTTATTTACAGGATTGGAGAACAAGTGAGCCTGTGTGGACCTCATGAAGGTCAGCAAGGTCAAGTGCAAGGTCCTGCACCTGGGTCAGTGTAATCCCCAGTATCCATACTGGCTGGGGGATGAAGGGGCTGAGAGCAGCCCTGCTGAGAAGGACTTGCGGGTGCTGGTGGATGAAAAGCTGGACACGAGCTGGCAATGTGCGCTCACAGCCCAGAGGCCAATAACCGTGTCCTGGGCAGCATCCAGAGAAGTGTGGCCAGCAGGTTGAGGGAGGGATTCTGCCCCTCTGCTCCGCTCTGGTGAGACCCCACCTGCAGCACTGTGACCAGCTATGGAGTCCTCAGCACAGGACAGACATGGACCTGTTGGAGCAGGTCCAGAGGAGGCCACAAAAATGGTCAGACACATAGAACGGCTCTGGTGTGAGGACAGGCTGAGAGAGTTGGGGTTGTTCAGCCTGGAGAAGAGAAGGATCCAGGGAGATCTTATTGCGGCCTTTCCATACTTGAAGGGGGCCTGTAAGAAAGATGGGGACAGACTTTTTAGCAGGACCTGTAGTGATAGGACAAGGGGTGGTGGATTTAAACTAAAAGAAAGTAGATTTAGGCTAGATACAAGGAAGAATTTTTTACACTGAGGGTAGTGAAACACTGGCACAGGTTGCCCAGAGAGGTGGTAGAAGCCCCAACCTTGGAAACATTCAAGGTCAGATTGGATGGGGCTCTGAGCAACCTGATCTAGTTGAAGATGTCCCTGCTCACTGCAGGGGGTTGGACTAGATGGGCTTTAAATGTGCCTTCCAACCCAAACCATTCTATGACTCAAGTGGGTTCTGTGGCTGTGTTCTATTTGTCTGTTCTGGCAGCAAATTTCCACTACTGGAAATTATGTGGGTTTTATTAATGATTGACACAGTATTTGAACTAGGGGCTTGATTTTTTTTTTTTCTTATATCAGGAAAATGTCCTAATTTATTTAATCTATTGCTAGATACTCTAAAAGGAGTTTAGCTTAATCTGTGCTTTTGGAGGGAGGATGGAAATCATTATAGTGTAAAGTTGGAAAATAAATGAAATATTGATTGTCATGAGACAGAAACAACTGTTTCTCATTCAGCTCTAGCTCTCTGCGCCACACTGTAGGCAATGGGATATCCGTGGCTTGGAGTTTCATGGTTTTGATGTAGTGGGAGAGTGAAATTAATTAAGTTGCAGTGGAATCCAGCCACATTTTTTTTCGTCTTTCCCAAACTGATCTTCAGATAATGGGATAATGCAAGTAGAAGCTTTCAGGATACCCATGACCGAACAAGAGATGTGTTTAGCTTGGATACTGAGTAGAGTTTTCCACATGTCTCCTGTAATAAGGGGAATGAGGCAAACACAGTTACTTTGAAGTGGAATGCACCAGTACGTAGGATGCATGTAGCCTGTATTATTCTACATGACTGGGGCAATTTCTTAAAGATAATTTATGCAGGGGGCTTTAGAGAAAAAGTGGAGGTCATATTGTAAAAGTAACTTTCTTTTAAGTGTGTATGTGACATAATCTGTATTATTTATTATATCTGAAACCAATGAGCTAATTTACATCCTCCATAGAACAAAAATACTGTAAGGAACTAGACCATGTCTCCTGGATTAACTCTAGCTTTCAGCAACTGTGTGTCTAGAGTAATTGAACATATACCATTTACCCCCAAAATATTAAAGGGCAAATTGTTATTTCTGGATTAATTTGAATTAATAATTTACTCAGGTTTTACATTACCTAATCTAATATACTTGTGTAGTTACTCTTTGAATGGTACAGAATTCTTGAGGCTTATAGCTTCCAGAAACAATTTTTACTTGAAATACTGTTTTAGCTATTTATTATCAGTAAATAATTTTGTCTCAAATCACAGATAAAAAAAGAGTGTGCAATAATTCCTCTTTCCTCTAAGTTGTTGTTTCCTTTTGACAGAACTAGTGAAAAATCTCCTTCTTCCTCCTTGTTCAGTGAGGCATTTACTTTTTCTTTGCTGTGACTGCATAATGAGTGCCCGCTGAGACAGAGTGTGTAATGCATACTTGTATGCATCAAAACCACGGGAGCTCAGACTTTAATCATAGGTCTCTGTTTACATGGAAAAAAAGAAGTTATGTGGGTGTTCCACTTATATTGTGGAGTTCTCCTTGGGAGTTATGCATTTCATATCATATTTAAAAATAAGTTGTTTTTTTAAACTTGGTTTGAATGCACAATGGTATGTTATTCAAGATGAACCTCAGGAAACACCTGAAAATTAAATATATTATTAACAAATACAAAATTATCATTCATTATTCAGGAAAGTATTCATTTTCTGGTTTTTAAAAAACGCTTGTTCTTGGTTGTGCTGAAGTTATTTGTATTTACTGTTTGGCTTCAATCCCAAAGCAGAAGCAAGAAGCTTGAATCTGGTTGATGCTTAGCAATTCTTCACAGGCTATGTGTATAGGTGTTCTGTCCAATTGCCCATGTGCAGATGACTTCCAGATTCTTTAGTTCTATTCAACTGTGGGTTGAAAACAGAAAATTTCAAAATCCCATTCTGCCATGAGACCTTACTCTTGCTCTAATCACACTCTAAAGCTACTGAGAGTGCTGGGGGCTTTTTCCAGTCTAGTCAGGTGTCCATATGTCTGAAGAAGCAACTCTCTGTAATTATGTTGCCTGATGTCCCATAGTGAGGACACCATCTTGGAACTGTAGTTTCTCAAAAATGAGGAAGGATATTTGAGAGACCAGAGTTTAGATGAAAGTTGATTTTTCTCTCTTTATTGACATTGAGGAAACCCATAATGGTATGTAAAGTATTACAGTCGCCTCTGGTACATCTTCGATCACATGTTCTGAACCATATCTCAGAAGACATAATTTAATCCTGTTTTTCTTTCTAGTGAGTTTTTTAACCTTACTTTTTCCTTAGATATTAACCAGTATCTTAAGCAAAATGCAATTGACAAAATTAATTTAATTTAAAATTATATTAAGATTTAGGACAATGCCTATGGCTTGCCATTACAAATATCAGTAAAGATGCATTGAGTATCCACGTCAGACCCTACTGTTTTCTTTGTTTAACAGGACTTAAGTTTAAAGAAATTATCAAATAGGGTCCACAAATAGCTGGAGTTTCAGTTCTTAGCTATGTTTCATGCTTTCAAAAGCATGGATTCTGCATTGTTTCAAAAACCTTGTGCTTTTGTGAATTATTCCTGTTCAGGAAACATGCAGTGCACTCGCTCTGGACAGCTACCCCAGCAAATGCTGCCTGAAAAGCTGAACATCTTATAATGTCTGCAGGAAAATATCTCCCGGAATCAGCAAGCCTCTGTAACAAGACTTCATTTATTTTAGCTGCTGTAAAAGCTTTTGATTACACAGCAACTGTGAAGATCGAAGCTCCCCCACCCACTTCAAGGCAGTTTTTCTAGTTATACATTTGGCAGCGTTTGTAATTTTTCATCCATTCCCCTAGGCATAATAAAAATCACATGCAAGGTTTGCAAGCTTTTTTTTGGGAGGAAAGGGGAGGATAGTGATATTTGAGAAATACCTCTCATAGGACAGCCTCAATGTGTGGATAAGAAAATTCCCTTTTCTTTGCATACTGTGACAAGCAACTGTTTTGATCTTAATAGTGCCATCTATTTGGGAGCTGCTGCCATTTAAATACGGCACGTAGAGCAGGTACAGGGATTGTTAATGTTTTCTGAAAGAGGCGAGCTATAGATCTAACAGATGCAGGACAGTCTTACCTTTGAATTGTGCTTTGGCTAGAATGCAGTCCAAATCTTCCCTTACTTCAGGGGCTGTAATTGCAAATTAAGAACACATTAATAATGCCTCCTCATTACATAAGTTTCTGTTTTTCCTGAACAAAGGGTGAGGCATACCTGTGATATTTTATTCATCACATTTGAGTATTTATTCCCAAGTCATATTTTGTTCTTTAATCTTTGTGATCAAATTTCCTATGTTGGAGACAAAGTACTTTCCCTGGTAAAATTAAAAATACAACATAAAGATATAAATAACAATAACTAAAAGCATTGTGGATTTACATGCATGTTGTGTCATGAGGCAGCTATAGTATAGAAAGGTGTGCTGCTGTGTGCCAGTTTAAATACTATTAAGCAACTGGACATTTCTAGGAATCTTTTCCCTGATGTATTATAGGAATATTTATTACAAATATCACAAATTATGAATATATTAATTTGAAAAGCAATGACAGATCATTTATCTCAAATCAAGGTTAATAATCAAAGCCATTTTGATGGCCATATTTCATTCTTTTGAAATACAGTACTCTGCAAAAGCATAACTCTAGCTAAAAGTGTTCAAAAGAAGAATTAATTTGGTGCCTGCTTTATAGCATTACTGTTCAGACACTCATATTGAGACTAATTTGGTTAAAAAGAAGATGGATGTGGGTATAATCAACACTTAAATAACTATTTTTAATCAGTATTTTTCTCATTAATGTAACTTCATCATTTTATTATTTTATAATCCACCTCAATTTTCACAGAAAGATTATTCTATGCTATAATAAGTGATCAACGATATTTCTTATTGATAATAATCCATTTCTAGTTAGACTGTATGGTAGGAAATTGAAACAACTATTAGGAAATTTTATTCAGACACTGAATTCTTCCTATCAGATTTATAGGTGCTTATATATTCCATGTATAAAAGTTTCAGAAGTGAATATTAACATAGCTATGACAGTCTAACACCGACTCAGTTAACATACAGTGCATTATGGTATTACCTGAAATATTAGTGTTGCAACAAGAAAGTTGTTACTGGACCCCAAGTGAAAGCATTTGCAGGAGAGAACTCATAAGGGCGATTAATGATAAAACAAGGGGAAATGGGTTTAAGCTGAAAGAGGGCAGGTTTAGATGAGATATTAGGAAGAAGTTTTTCACTGTGAGGGAGGTCAGACACTGGAACAGGTTGCCCAGAGAAGCTGTGGCTGCTCCTCCCTGGAAGTGTTCAAGGCCAGGCTGGATGAGGCTTTGAGCAACCTGTTCTAGTGGAAGGTGTCCCTGCTGATGGCAGGGGGGTTGGAACTAGATGATCTTTAAGGTCCCTTCCAATCCAAACCATTCTATGATTCTATGAACTTCAGGTATTTATTTGGCAAATGAATGCCAAACTCTCAGCCAGTCCCTTTTAGAACAGCCAGGATTCAGTAGCCTGTTTGATGCCTCACAGGTTCTTGTGTAATGACAGTTAGAACCAAACTACAAACATTATTTTGAAGACTGGAAAACAGGCATTGGTTTAGGGGGGGGG
>NW_010339380.1:0-2317 GCF_000700745.2 Antrostomus carolinensis | reverse complement strand
GGGGGGGCGGGGGAGATAAAACTTCTTTCACCAATATTCACAGGATAAAAGCATGTAAGTTTGGAGATCCACTGCCTGGAGCAATACAATGATAGAAATTTAAGCTTATAGCATTGCAGTATGGTTTAAAACAAGAAAAGTAACAGCTCTTGAATATTTTTAAGATGCATTTAGCTCTGTTCTGCTTTAGGGATTAAAAGGGCATCATTATAATTTGAGCACAGCTTTTACTGTGGAAAAGCTTGCTTTGTAACTTATCTATTGATTTTGCAGGGGGCACCCAGTAGTGTTGCAATGTGGAAATGTGTTTTGATTACTTTTTAAGGAAAAAACTTAAAATTAATTTGACAGGATTTTTTTTTTTTAAGCTAACATGTAAATTAATCACCTTTTGATATGGTTCTTTGAAAATTCTAAGCTATTTTAATACAAGGACCTTTTCTTACTTACTACAATGGATGAATTGACCCATTGTCAAAACTGCATTCAGTATAATATGACATCCGTTCACTGTCTTTGTCATCAAATTAAGATCAAGTGCAAAAGGCTAATGAATAAATTCAGTGCAGAAGTGTATTTTCCAAGGGTGGCATTTTCATTTCAACAGAAATAAATGAGACCTGCACACTAGCACCGAGTCTCCCTCTATTTCTAAAATTCCCTTTAATAAGGAAATAACTTGAGGAATTTGGCAGATTTTCCCTTAACTGTGAGATAAAGACCATACATAAACAATAATATCCTGTCGTACTTGGTACCAAATTAGCTGACTTTTATTGACACTGAATAGAATTGTAGAGTCTGGCTGCTTGCAGAGTTCATGCTTGAAATTCCAGAAATAACAATATTGAAGTATACCACTTCAAAGGTGGTTATTCATCATCTGAAAACTTTTTGACTCTTTTCTGACTGTTGATCTTCATGCTCTTCTACATTTACAGTTTCTTTGAGATCACAAAAGAGGCACGTGCTTTGTAAAGAAGGTGTTTTGTGCTTAAAGGGCAGGTGTGCTGACTAAGTCATCATTTCATAATTAAGAATTACTGTTATCCTTGGGAAATGTAGGTTACTTTGAATGTGGAGGGGAGATGGTTTCTGGCATAAAATGAGGAAGAATTATAGTAATATTTCACATCTTTGCTTGTTTATCTGTGTCTGCCACACGGTGCTTCTTAAGTAAATATTAACTTTCACAGAATGATGCATCTAATGTCTGTACTACTGTTGTCTAATAATATCACTTACCACGAAATTCTCAGGAACCTCTGTGAGATAAATTTCTAAGTGCTGTTAGCTTTGCAGCAGTGGAAATTAAGAACACACACACACACAAAATATTTTTGCCCAAGTGCTAGAGCCAATGTGCATGCCTTCAGACCACGTAGTTTCCTACAGCAGTGAAGTGTTGTCATCTGTTGCACTTTGGACAGCTATTTAAGTTGTTGTATTATATGTGATGTGCCTCAATAGCCCATTTTCATTTCACTTGTGTTCAACCAGCTCCAGTAGTACTTACAGCGGCAGAGAATTAGTTCCCTAATTACCTTCATCATTTTTAACACTTGGAAAGTTGTATTCCCACTCATTTTCTTAAATTTCCAGTAAACATTGGGTGGTAGGGAAGTAAGGTCACAAAAGGCTATTGAATATTGTAAAGTAGATGGAGCATGGTTGCTGGAATCTGAGGACTATGTTGAAGATATTGCCTTAAGAATTGTGATAGAGTAGAAGCAAAAATGAAATATGTGATGATCAGCGGAGGGAAGCCGTGCAGTCACCTGCGTGCGCTGCGTTGCGTGGGTGAGCGTGGAATCCCGTAGGGCTTTCCCCAGCTGCTTGGTAATGCAGGGTTTATGTGATTATTGTCTCCAGGAAGTGGCACGCATGGGAGTAGTGTTATGACTTTGTGAGTAGCTGGCAATGCCTGGAGTCTTCATATTTCTTTTATCCCAGTCAGTTTGGAGGTGATGTAGGCGCTGTACTAACCATAGCATAGTAGATGTCACCTGCGTGTAGCACTGCTGGTCCTTTGAAAGGGCAGGGAGAATTGTTCTGAGAAATCATTCAGAGCTCTACTGAACAGTGACATACCTGTTCTCAAAACGTGCAGTATAGATAACATAAAACCACTTCCACCACCCCTTGCTTTCTGTATGTGTCCATTAGTAACAAGAGAAATCAACAGGTAAGTGTTACAGTATCCCCAGTAAACTGTTGTTCACATCTACATCTTCATGTTAGCCAACTGACTAACAGGTTAATAGCTCTCTGAATTATAAGGAGATTTGCTGTTTGCTTCCCAGGCTTGACCAGGCTT
>NW_010339379.1:8976-12729 GCF_000700745.2 Antrostomus carolinensis | reverse complement strand
TCCTACCCTCAAGCAGATCAACACTCCTTTCAGATATCATCCTTGTTGGGTTTTTTTTTAAAGAAGGTTTTTGTTGTGGTGGGTTTTTGGGGGTTTGTTTTTTGGTTTTTTTTCCCCTTAAAGTGTCACTTTAACAGACTGACTGAGTGCAACCAACCGTCCTTTCCATCTGCCCTAGGGCTGCGGGCGCGGGGCCATGCCTCGCCCGCCAGGTGGCAGCATGGGGCCACCGAGCCCGGCCGAGCGGAGCCGAGCGGGGCCGAACCCAGCCGAGCGTGGCGGGGCTGGGCTGGTGTCTGCGGCACTGTCTGCCCAGGTTGCTGCCTTCCCTTACGGACCGTTTCTGCTGCGGTTTTGTGGTCGTCTTAACCTCTGAATTAATCGTTGCAAATCATTAGTTTGTTAAACACTCAGTGTTAAATATCTCGTGTTCTTTGTAGTCTTGCTCTCTACCTTGTTTATTTGCTTCAACAGATGGCATGAAACGATAATAATTAACTTTATATTCCTTTCAAAACATCATATTTATATATGTATAAAAAAGACTCCCATAAAATGGATTTTTTTTTTTTCCAGGTAATTTCTTTCACTATATAGAAACTTCCTTTTGGAAACTGGTGGCATCCTTTCCCATGCCAGCCATTCAGTCGGGCTAGGCTGAGGTATGGCTTGCGCAGGTCAGAAGTATATTCGCACCTGGTGTGCAGAATGTGCAGCAAACTACTGGTGGATGTTTATCTGGATTGACTTGGTATTTATTGAGCTACCATTTTAAGCAGAGGCTTTCTGAATCTACTTCGTGTTTAGTTGCAAGAACCCACTGTCAAGTAGATCTTAGAAAGTTGTTTTCCTGCAGTGCAGTTGCTGAAGCCTGAGTCCTACCTAGGTCCTTATTTTCTGAAAGGGAAAATAATGGTTCTTGCCCCACCTGGGGATGTTACAAATGAACTGAGAATACAGAAAAGGCTTCAGCAAATTTTTCTCCCCGGAGAATTATTTTTTAACCCCTACAAACAGGGGTGGCTACCTGTCCCCCAAGGCTGTTATCTGCTGTTTGTACCGTTTGTGGTTGTGTACGTACCTACTCTGTGCAGTTCCAGAGACCAAACAGCGGATCTCCAGATGAGCCCAAATTACAAATCTTTTTGCTCTCTTAATGCATAGCTGATTTTTTTTTTTTCATTATTTTTATTCTCATATGAGGTCCCAGGGATCTCCTATGGGAATGTAGGTATGTGGCTGGGGAAGTTGCCACCCATCCAACACCCATCCTGGGACGAGTCAAAACTTCCCTCAGACTGTGGCACTGGAGATTACTGATCATTTTCATCAACTTGTTAGTATAATTTTGAACTTTGAGAGGTATAAATTGTTACAAAGTTAAGTATCCCCTTTAGAAATTTATTTATATGTCCTAAAGCTATCTTAGTCTGTTTGGTTTGAGTGGTCATGTGATGAAACATGGGATGAGAGAAGATATTTGGACATGGCAGAGCCTCCAGAAAGTATCTTTTATTGAACCAAACAGAAATAGCCCATTATTTTATTTGACTTGTCTGATTTCTATTGCCACCTCTCAAGGTAAGGGGATGATGATCAGCAGGCAGAGGAGTTGAAAGACCTGAGGCCAGAATTGTCCCAGACTCTAACACTGCATCCTTTATTTCTTTAACAAAGTCCTTGTAGAGCCAGGCTTTTCAAATACATATTCTTTTTTTGAAGATCTAAAAATATATAGAATGCAACCCATTTACTTCAAAACCTATAAAATCTATTCATATTCTACAGGTGGGATAATACTGGCGCAAAAGACACAATATGAAAAAGGTGCATGTTCTTCCTTAAGGCATTAGTTCACCTCAGGGTCAGTACAGTTTGGGGAGGAAAAAAAAAAATTGTGATTGACATTACCTTTCGCTTTAAATGTTGTTTTTAGCAGGCACTCAGGGAAGCTTGAAACTATACCAGGATATGGCTTAGGCAGGCAGAGCAGGCAGAAAGGATCTGCCACTCCAGCATTTCCTGCATCTTGTAGAAGCACAAGGAAACAAATCATGTAGTCGCAAAGTAGGAAAGACAGAAAAGTGTGGGCAAATGCTTAGGATGGCTACTGTTTGCTGAGCTCTCATCACCTGGAATTGCATCCACAGACAATTTTACAAAAAAGATTAACCTCTCTCCCTGTGGGCATAGATGTAAGGGTGGCATAGGCATGGCTGAATGACTCACCAGAGCAGGGAGTTACAGTATGTCACTGGTCTTTGGTTAAGAGCTTGCACACAAGACTTTTCTATCTGAGTGCCTCTTCGTGATTAGTGTGACATCATTAAAGATCACACTCATTTGACCTTCTTCTCATAGAGTTCCTTTGCTGAGGCTTTACCATGCTTGACATCCACTTTTGGCAGGAAGGGTAGGGCCTCTCCTAGTCTTCCTTTGAACTTTGTAGAAAACTGCTAAAGACAGTTTAGTCTAGTCCATATAAAACTCCAGGCTTCTGGAGCTGTCACACTGCTTGTTGGCATCAGGTAACTTTCATTCTGTTGGGCAAGGTTTATGACAGTGCCCCATTTCAATTAATTTGTATGTTAGCAGTGATATGAATGTTTTGCTTGTTAGTGGCAAAGCTTGTGCTTTGTGCTGAACTCCTTTCAGCAGTTTCAGGTTGGTTGCTGCCTGTGTTTATTTATTGGGACAACAGCTAGTACATGGGGAGCTGTTTTCTTCAGGCTGTTCTAGCACTCCTCCATGATGTTTAGATAATGCAGAAAACAGGCTGCATATTGCATCCTGGAGCTTTCTTTGAGGGGCAAGGAGTACTTTGAGAGAGTACAGGATGTGCTCTGAGAGTTGGGATGACCTACAGTTTTGTAAAGTGTTTGAAGAATTTTTAGGTTCCTGGTCCTGCCTTGTGCTGCGTACAAAGCTGTGGTAAAGCTTCTTCTGCCATGTTGCTCTTGCTCTCTCACCTTAGGGTTTTTCTCTTGGAAGGACAGGAAGCTGTGCTTGTGGCAATAAGACTGTGAACAGAAAACAAGGTGGGGCAGGCTCAGGCCAGATCGTAACGTGAGGTAGACCTGCCTGTATAGATTATGTGGATTTCCGTATTCAGCATTTTCAACATGTTTTCTTCTTTTCACCTATGCAGAAGCAGATATGCTTCTTTTGTGAGTGATGACAGCACAAAACTTACAGAAACATTTCTTGCCATTTGCTTTAAAATTCAATACATTAAAAAAAATCTGCCAGTACGATTAATCTCTAAATTTTATTAGCTTTATTCCTAGAATGACTGTCCTCCTCTAATAGGAGTGAGTCTGTTTTTCTATTTGTTTGTTGTCACTTCTCTGCTTTACATGCATCTGGTAAGGTTATAAAACCTTACGAGGAAATTAAAAAAAAAAAAAGAATACTGAGATATGTGTGTGATTCTATGAGGCAAATGAAACTAGGAGGTGATCTGAATGTGAATGATGGTTGAAACTTGTGATTTTTAGCTGTGGGTCTGATTTGTGGCCAGAGCTGTTGGAACATACACGTGGCATGTTGGGCTGGTTTCACTCTGAAATTCAGCCTTATGCCTGTGTGGCTACAACTGACATCTGTTTCAGTAACCTGCACCTTATGTTCCCCATGAGTTTCTGTAATTGCTGTTGGCAACTGACACAGCCAGATTATGTCTAGGAGTAGATGCTCCTGCTGATTTCAATTTAGGCAAGGCATGAATCCACAAACAAGAAGCCATGAATGGTT
>NW_010339379.1:0-8948 GCF_000700745.2 Antrostomus carolinensis | reverse complement strand
GAGTGTACTGAGAACAAATCACACAGGCTTTTTTTGCATACAGATGACCACTTGCTTAATGGAGACCTCCTCTGTTCATTCTGGTGATTTGTCAAATGCTCTTTGGCTAAGAATAAGGGACAGTTACCTTCATCCTTTCAGCTGCTTCCAATTCAACAACAAGTGGCACCCACAATGCTAAATTCCTTTTCCCATCATAAAACATTCTCCTGGGATAGATGAGCATTTGATTTGACCTAGTACAGCTCTTCCTGTATTTGTATTAAAAAAAAATTTTAAAAAAATTACTGACTTGCAAACTTATCTAAGAGAGCATCCCTGATGCAGCAGAAGCCATCTGGGAAGAATGTGCTGTTGGTCAATACTGTGGAAAAACAGTGTAAGCTGGAAACAAAAAGAAAAGTTGAGAGACCCTAAGAGAAAAGTGAAGATGGGATAGTGGGAGATAACCATTGGAGAGAGGAGGTGATATGGAGAGGAATGGTCGTACTGCATCCAGAACAGAGAACTAATCATGTGTGGTTGGGTGTTACTTCTGTGCACAGTGGTTGAAAACAGAAGTTTGTGTCAGGGACTCTTACAGATTTTCAGCCATGCACATGCAATTAATTTGCAAAGCTTTTTACCTGTCCAAGTTTCATCATGCTTCTTGTACTAACCCACCTTATCTATTGAACTTCCCCAAGAGAGGCCTTTTCTTTTTCCAGTTCACCCTTCTGTTTTCTCATCAAAACCCAAATGTAGTGGTTTCCTTTTCTTCCCCAATTCCCAGCTCAAGTGCCTCCACCTCTCCCCTGATTCACAGAGAAGCTGGTCTGCCTGACCATATTGGTTTGTGGGGCAATGGATGTACACAACAAGCTATGTATGTTCCTCACTTCACTGGGAGGGACTCTTTGCCCAGCCTGTTACCTCTGAATCTGGTACTCCTCACTTGAGTCCTAGCTGCTGCCACCCTGGTAAAGCAATGTATTTAGGGCAAGCAGGAACTAAACAGTTACATATTTTACCATGTAGTCCCCGAGGTTGTTGTAAAGGCACAACACTTGCTTTAAGTGTATATATCTCCCAAGTTGGAAGACCCCAAACTTTTGGCTTGGAAATTCTTCTGATGATTCTCCAGTGCAGAGGATCACAAATAAATGTTATGTCATGCTTTTTTAAGTCTGAAAGTTTAATTTAGTTTGGATAGTAATTGTGAAGTCAAATTCTGATTCAGAGGGAGGCTTGTCAAATAATTTGTAATCTGCATTTCCAAGACTGCATTTTGAATTTATCCATGTTATTCATATGGAGATAAGCAGAAAAACTGATAAATTGTTGTTGCTATTTTTTGCCTTTTTTTTTTTCCTGTGGGACTAATTATTGCTATCTAGGAAAAATGTGCATTTTTCTTTGTAGTGAATAATTTATAGAAGTTGCCTCTTCATGTAATTTTTCTGATTTCCTAATTCTGACAGTTGGTGACCTGAGATGTTCCACGAAAGGCCATTTTGTCTCCTGTGGCCTCTTACCATGGTCAGCTGCTGTTTCCTGGCAGTTGCATGGAAGGAAATTTTTTACAATTTCTCCTCAAAATCTGTCATTTTCTTTCTCTTCCACTTGCACCCTTTTGTTCTTCCTTTCTGTCTGGCTCTTCAGCTAATAAGGTGCTATTTTGTGCAATATATATCATACCAAAGACGTTTTATTAACCATCTGGGGCTGCCTGGTGTTTTTTACAACAACTGAGATGCCTCCATCATAGCTTTAGGAATTTGAAGGCTTCACAGAGCACATGGCTTTGCATACATGAGGAAAAAATTCTCTGGCATCAGATATGCTATGTACTACACTGTTGAGAACTAGGATTAAAGAGTTTACCTTGCCATCTGTCTGGCTGTTGTTTTTAATAAATGCTATCTCACAGAGATGTCATTATGGCAGATACATTGGCTAAAAGTGGGATGCATGCATCATCCTAGGAGGATATTTCAGAAGTAAAAAGGAAAAAAATTAAAGATAAAAGTAAAAAAAAAAAAGGTGTGGTATTTAAATAAAATAATAGATTTTTTTTCCCCCTCACAGTTGTGGTAGAGAAAAATGGCCAGAACCTGAGAAGTTCTGTGGAAACCACATACTGGACAATGAGGCGGTAAAACTCTCTTGTTGACCCAGTTACATATCATACACATTATATGTGACAGGCATTTGAGACTGTCAGCATATTGACGCAAACTTTGGCCTTTTGTCTCTATTTACATGTGTTCCTAGCTGTGAAGGCCACAGTCCAATGAAAACAGTCACATAATCACACGCCACTGTTCCTGCTGCTTTGCAGGTAGGAGAACAAAAGATACTCTGTCACTGGAGGGTTGTTTCTTATGGGAACTTATTCAGACTCTTCAAAGTTACAAGCAAGTTTATATTGGTGGGTTTTGGCTGTGTGTTGGAGATGCAGCAGAAATTCCAAGATAAACCCTGCCCTTTAATCAATAAAGTCAGTTTTTTTTCCCCAGGAAAATGGCAAAATTGCTGCAAGGGAAATTACAGAGGCTGCTGTGGGCAGTTCCTCTCAAACCCGTAAGTGGTCTGTGCAAGGCAGTTCAGGGTTTTCACGGAGATTTGACCAGCTGTGCCCAAATATCTCTGTGTCCCAGTAACACACGTGGTCTGTGATGATCTCTCAATAATATCCTTTGCTCCTTTCTACATCTGGGTAAAACTATAGCACCTTCGTCACAGATAATCACTTTGTGATGAGTCTCAAAAGTGGTGAGTAGGGCTTTTTCTCTATGTGTTGATGCCAATCAAGAGTCCATCAGCAATGCAAGGTACACAGACAGATGTGTGCCCAGCAAACTGGGCGCTAAGGAGATTTAGCTTTTGAATGCTGACCTTCTGGCTTGCAAACAACTCCAGCCAGAAGATGAACACCAAGACAATAGAAAACTAAGCTCTGCACTTCTCAAGAACCGAGGCAAGAATGGCAGAGATTTTCTGGGTTGTTCTTGTGAATGTAGGGGTCTGTGTTCTCCTAAAATGCTTTTTCTACCTACAGATTTTTATGTGAACTTTTTGTGCAAACTCAGTGTATGAAAGGTATACATTTGTCTTTGAGAGTGCTTTTTTAGTCCACTGTTTTCTGCTGCCAGTGCTGGCTTACGTAACTTGCAGTATGATAAGGATCCCTTCAGACAACAGCAACCCAACCATGAAATAAAAATCTTTTGATCACATTTCAAGGAAGTACCTGTTTTTCTTTTGCCATTTTATTGTGCTAACCTTTCTATTCTGGTGTTGTCGAAACTACACAGTCATAAGCACAGTTGCATAATATATGAAATAAATCACTCATATAATTAATAAAATGGCTAAATTGTTGACCATTTTGTTGCTGTCTCTGTCACTTACTGTGTGTTCCATACCAGGAACAAATTTGGACCATTTAGAGCTAAATAAGACATTCTGGAAGATGTGATGGTAGGTCTTTGTGCCAAAAAATGTGGTGGACTGTGTAGCACACTGCAGGTGCTGTAGGTGAGCAACAAGAGGAAAGGTACTTGCTGGTACCTCCAGGTACAAAACACAGATCAAGGTTTCCCACTTACATTTTTGATCAGAAGGAAAAATTGCAGTATGTGGGTTTTTTTAATAGAATACAGATTAAATAATTCTCGATGTTTAATTTTACTTCCAGGACATAATCCAGGGCATGAATAGGCCATAAGTCTATGTGGAATCATAAAGTTATTAAAAAGTATTGGACTGAGAGGGACCTTAAGTGACCATTTCACCCATCACTCAGCTTCAGGTGTAGCCATATCTTTCCAGACTAGACTGTTTCTAGACTGTTTCTTGTCTAACCTGTTTTTTAAAACTTTCTCTGATGGATATTTTATAGTCTCTTCCAGTGCTCAATTATCCTTGCTATTGTAAGGTCTGTTCTGATGTCTAACCTAAATTTCCACTTTGTGTAATTTGATACAATTATGTTTGCTCCTTACACAAAGGTGGTGGCATCAAGGATTCCTTTTGTCACTGCAGAAGTCTTTCTTCTATTTGAAGACCACTGTGATGTTTCCTCTCAGTTCTCCCATCTGTAGACAAAATAGGCTTCAGTCTTTCAGTCTTGATGATAAGATTTTTTTTTCTCTTTGCTTCTGTGTAAGAGAAGAAAAACAGCTTTCTTTTCCTATTTGTCTGGCTATCTGTATGTTGAGAATATTAAGCAAGTTTCACCTTTTCTGTTCAATAACCATTTGCCATAATTTTCTGAGTGGGCCCGAGACCCATCTAACAAAGATGGGATAGAAGCAGAAACTGCTCCAAAATCACAGGAAAAGGAAGTACGACATACAAGCTTTCAATTTAGTTTAATGCCTAAGAAGGAGTTGTATGTGAAGTGAAAAGAAGTGTATGGGATATCTCAGATGGAGGAAGCTTCTGCCTCAGTACTGAAATGGTTAACTCTCCCATCCCTCTCCTATCTTCTGTGGATTTTTTTAAAAACTGTTCTGGTTCATGCAACATTTCTGCAACAGAAGTGTGATTAAAGTACAGAAAGTTGCAGCCACAGAGTGTTGTTTGCAAATCTGTTATAAAGAATAAGAGAAAAATACTGCTCTTGACCTTGTGATGAAAAACCACAATGTTTTTTCTTCCTCTCAAACTGCTGAAGAGTTAATAAAGATATGTCAGAAAGACAACAAAGCTAGAGCAAGAGGGAAGGAAGGGAAAGAAACCTTAGTGTCACTTCCTGCCACAAAGAATTTTTCACAAATGCCAAATAGGAAGTACACTTGTTTTTCTAACCTTTGTAAGCATTAGTGCAAGTGTCTTTAAGTTTGATCCTTCAAAGCATTTCAGTTTCTCTAATTTTGGTGAAAGCACAGAATAGAAGGAAATTCGTCAGGATAGCTGCAAAGCTAAGAAAGGTAATGGATGATGCTCAGATAAGATGAAATCACTCATCTGCACTGTCAGAAAGAAAGCAGAACCCATTTCCAGGTTCACTGGCAGTGAAGATTAAAATGCTCAAGATTAAGTACTGAAAAGATGGGACAAATATTTTATTTCTACAAGGATATGTGAAAGAGTGCCTTTTCATAAACTGTGCTGCTCTGAAGAGGAGACAGCTGAGGTTTCTGATGGAAGCCTTTGTTATTTATTTAATAATCATCCTTTGCTAACAGAAACTGTATTGAAATGAGTTTGGGATATATACAGAAATAAGTAAATTATGTTTATTTGTAGTGTATCAATAGAAAGAAATCATCATCAAACCCTAAAAATGTGGATTATCTAGAAGTACTAGAGCACTGTTCAGGGAATTGTTCTAAAGTGCAAAATCAGTAGACCACTGGTAATATATATATGTATAAAAAAAAAGTTTACCCTACAAGAAATCCAAGAAATCTACGAATCCTTTTCACTTGGCTTACCTGTCTAAATAAAGAAATTGAAGAATAGACTCTTCTGTACCCTAGAGGTGATGAATGCATGCAAGCTGCACTGAGTGAAACTTGTGTTCCTTCTCCTGTATGTACTTCAGCTGGTACATCTAGTGGAGTTCTTTCTGTTTAAAAATAATCCAAAAATCCAACATATAAAGTACAAGTAGTGTACTGATTGAACAGTTGACAGTACATCACTGAGGGAGCCTATACATTAGGCAGTGAGGGGAGTGACCTGTGCTCGGTTTCATGAAACTGTTTTGATCTGAGGACTTTACATCCTCCTTATGCGATTTCCAGCAGTGAAGTGTATGGCGGGCAATGCAGAGCAGTCATCTGTGTACCTTGCTCCGAGGCAGCCAGCCTCTGGCTCATGTCCCTCTAGCCAAAGCTTTCTTGTCTTTTGGTCTGTTCTGCAGTTTGTTCAGCCTCTTGAGAATTAAGAAAACTCATCTTTGCTGTCTTCCCCTCTTTGATCTTACTATGCAGACCTTTAATTGCCACCATGTGCTCAGGATAGTGCTGTGTTTGCAGAGATAAATGGTCTTATTGATCCTAATTCTCGAGACTCAGTGTTCTGTTTTGGGAAGACTGACAAGAGTTTTCAGTCAAATATTGTAAGTTTTATGGCTTTATGCAAACTTATGTTTTGGAGCAAAGGTTCCACGTGTTTTGAATATATGGCCCTACAGCTTGCTTTATCTCATGTGAACAGCAAAATCTGGACCAGACCTGTCAGTCTGTGCCATGCTTAGGGCAGGGGATGGTGACCACCAGCTCCAGAATTCAGAATGAGAGGGCAATATATGTTGTCATGATGACAGTGCATCATGGCAGAACCTGCATATCCAATTCTATGGTGGATAATGAGGCTATACCTGGACAGTGACAGAATGTTGACAACAATTCCAAAGTGTCTTTTCTTTCTGATGCTGCAAGATGGAGCATGCACTTGTCAAGCTATCAGTAAGGTGGATAGATCTGAAGATCATTGAGATCATAGAATCGCTTGGTTGGAAAAGACCTTTGATATCATTGAGTCCAACTGTACCTAACAACTACCAAACAGTATCTCCAAGCTCCCCATCTACCCGTCTTTTAAATACCACCAGGGAGGATGGTGACTCAGCCACCTCCCTAGGCAGCCCTCTCCATTGCCTGATAACCCTTTCAGTGAAGAAGTATTTCCTGACATCCAACCTGTACCTCCCTTGGTGCAACTTAAGGCCATTGCCTCTTGCTCTATCACTATTTACCTGCTAGAAAAGACACACAGCCGCCTCGCTACAACCTCCTTTCAGGTAGTTGTAGACAGTAATAAGGACTCCCCTCAGCCTCCTCCAGGCTAAACAACCCTTGTTCCCTCAACTGCTCCCCATAAGGCTTGTTCTCCAGCCCCTTCACCAGTTTTGTTGCCCTTCTCTGCACACGCTCTAGTGCCTCAATGTCCTTCTTGTAATGAGGGGCCCAAAACTGGACACAGTGTTCAAGGTGCGGCCTCTCCAAAGCTGAGTACAGGGGAAGAATGACTTCCCTGGTCCTGCTGGCCACATTATTTCTGATACAGGTGGCCTTCTTTGCCACCTGTGCGCACTGATGGCTCATGTTCAGCTGGATATTGACCAACACCCCCAGGTCCTTTTCTGCCAGGCAGCTTTCCAGCCACTCCTCCCCAAGCCTGTAGCATTGCATGGGGTTGTTGTGACCCAAGTGCAGGACCTGGCACTTGGCCTTGTTGAACCTCATACAGTTGCAGCTCATTGATCCAACCTGTCCAGATCCCTCTGCAGAGCCTTCCTACCCTCAAGCAAATCATCATTTCCACCCAGTTTGGTGTCATCTGCGAATTTACTGAGGGAGCACTCAATCCCCTCATCCAGATCATTGATAAAGATCTTAAACAGGACTGACCCCAACACTGAGCCCTGAGGAACGCCACTTGTGACTGGCCTCCAGCTGGATTTAACTCCATTTACTACCACTCTTTGGGCCCTTTCCTCCTCACATGCGCTCAGCCACGGCACTCACCGTTGCCACGGTGCTCCTTGATGACTTGAGATGCCAACACTGGAAGTGTCCTGTGCATTTTGGAGCCTCTTGTGTCCTGTAGAAAGAAACTGTTGAAGGATTTTAGCTAGGCTGGGGCACTGCTGTCTTCTGCAGGGGCTGTATATGCAGCCAACTGCTACAGCTTGGTCATGATTCTCATTGGGGTCTAGCTGTATGTGGCATAATACACAGGTTTCTCAGAAAGGGGAAGAAAGACTTTAGTTTTGTGCCACCTTTCCACTGCTACAGGGTTGTTCAAAAGCTAAAATCAGATTCACTAACATGTTGAGGGCTTCTTTAAATTAATCACATCCCTATTTTAGTTTAAAAGGTTAATGAACCACTACCTGATCATGATCTAGCATCATCATCTTATACTCTGTTGAGACATTTTATCAGTCAGTTTGCCATAAGTCAAAGCCACTGAATAAGTAACTGAAGAACATTAAAGCCTAATTTGTGGTCTGAATTAGCAGCCAGAAATCTTTATTTGAGCACTATTTTTATTACATTTCTACAAGGCAAAAAACTGTGCCCTGAAAGAAACAAACAAAACAAGGTAGATCCAAAGTTCCTGAGGTCAGGGGAAGATTCAGCACTGGTGTGTCATCACCTCTATATATGGAGTCATATTGATGTGTTGAACAGAGATTTCTTTAGGCATGGCTTTAGGATTGATCTGCCTCTCTGTAGCAGTGATTCAGTGGCAGCCCAGGTTCTGTGTGGAGGGAATCCGATCTGAGCGCACCACTGGTGCGCAAAAGCACACACCAGTTGGCTGCCGGTATCAAGTTGGAAAAGAATCCTGCTGCATAGTATATCCCTAATATGAAGGTAATCCAGGGTAAAAGCAATATAGCTGAGGGATTTGACCTACCGTGAGTCCTGCTAGGTGAATATCTCTGATGCCTAGGGGCTTAGTAATTTACTCTTCTCAGCGTTTTAAATGCTAATTTTTGTTTTCAAAAGCTTAAATAAGAACCAAACAATGACAGTATATGCCAGCAACTTTATTCTGTGACTCTAATGAAATCCATTTGTCACCTTACAATAGGAACCAAGAGCACTGCAGTCAATAAACTTCTAGTTCAATATGTATCTACTAATAGTTCCTGGAACAGTGCAAGAATGAAAAATACAAATTACAAAGTGCTACGGGTACTGAAGTGTTAATTATTTAGGAACATGCAGGATGAAGACATCCCATCATGGAGAGAGCAAAACTGAAGAATGGAATAATACATAATGTGGAAGGTGGTTTGAAAAAAGCAGGGAAGAGAACAAAAAAACAAGTGGGACCAGGGATGTAGGAAACAGCTTTGAAAGTCTGGACCCAGTGCAGCACCTACATAACAGCAGCATTTCATAAGAATTAAAAGGGTAGCAAGATAAGACCTCAGAAAATTTCAGAGAGAGAGAATCAAGTGATCAAGTCAAGAGATAAATCTGTTGGTTTTTTGTTGG
>NW_010339378.1:14566-49683 GCF_000700745.2 Antrostomus carolinensis | reverse complement strand
GCACCCCCCGGGTCTGACCCGGTACCGTGTGCCGCACGGCGGAGAGGAGCCCCCCTGACAGCGAGGAGTTAGCAGGGTGTGATGGCGGGGTCCTCACCTGCAGAGCTTTGAAGAGAATGAATCAGCAAATCGACCACTTCTCTCTTTAAGTGCAGGATGTGCCGCTCCAGGTTCTGGCTCCTTAGCAGAAGACACTGAGCAGAAACAAAACAAAAACCCCCCTGCGTTTAGACTACTAAATACTTTTTTTTTTTTTACATTAAAAAAGAGTCACCGGGGTTGTCAGAATTTAAGTGTAGGCATAGGTTCATCTGAAATGTGACTTTTAAAATTGGGCAATTAAAAAAGAAGTTTGAAAATGAGTCATGAGAACTTAGCTACTGGCACTCAGTTTCTAGATGTTAAAGCATTTAATGTGGTATATTTCCCTTTAAGAAGCTTTGCTAGAAGTTTTTCTCTACTTCAGAAAAAGGATCAGCTCTACTGTATGTTATATAGGAATATTCTCATTTTCAAGGGGAATCTAGATGAGTGTTCTGTAGAATAAACCAGCTGGATACAATTTCCACATAGCTGACAAACTCGCTGCAAACAAAGTTGCTTTTTGTGCTCAATTCTGAAAGCTTGGGTTTGCTGTGGTTTCCCAGTTTAATCTTTCTGAGGCACAGCTGTAGAGTAATAGTCAGGTTAGAAACTAAAGCACAGCATCCGTGTAGCAGCCGTTATATTTCAGCTTGGGTCTTATTTTCCTGAAAAAAAACCCCAACCCTGTTATGCCTAAATGATACTATGCTACAGTAATAATAATTGTGCAGTTTAGCCTTATTACTGCTCCATAATCCACGCAAAGTGACAATGAACAAGACCAATAACCTTTTTTTGTCAGTGAGAGATTTTATTTGGTTATAATCTGTTGGGTATTTAGGGGTGATCAGGGTGAGGGGAGGCAGGAAGAATAACTAGGGAGACTATGAAGGTGGGTATATTTCTGTGTTTGAAGCCATGCTGGCAGTCCTCAGGCCTTGGACTTTGTGCCTATTATTTAATTTCCCTTTGGCTTCAGCCACTTTGGGTATTTGTATTTTTAATCACCCTCACGGGAAAGTAGACAAGAAATGACTGTATCACACTGGAAACTTTAGTTTTCCTATAAAAACATTTCAACAGGACTGCTGGGAAGAACTTTAGCCTGGATGGGAGGGAGAACATGAGCTATTTTTAAGTGGTAATAAAGATTTGTGTTGGCTTGAATTTTCAGTTGCCTGTCAATCAGTGTCTGCAAGAGAAAATTGGACTGGAAAGTTTAAAAAGAGATGACAGGCTTTGTACATTTAATAGTGTTCTGTACTTGAAAAATGCTAATATAAAAAAAAAAAATCTCTTTCTGGCAGATGATGTTTACCGCAGGAAACGATCTGAAAGGCAGTATGAGGCAAGGATGGAAAAAAATGAATTTTAGCTGCAGTGTTTCAAGGAGAAGGACCTGAATGCTTCGCCTGTGTTAATACCAAAGCAGCTTTACTGCCACGGTGGTGGTAGGGGAAGATTTTGAACTGTAACCCACACGTTTGTGCAGTGCACTCTCGGACAGTTTGGGCAGTTTTATTCTTCCTCAGTCCACTTCATATCTTTGATACTCTGTATTTAAGCCAAACACAATAGCGAAAAGTGTGTTGTGTTTAGGCCTCTGCCACTTATTTAATGTTTGTTTAATAATTTTAAATAAACTAAACTGAGTGAACAGTCTGGCTACTGCTTTTCTTTGCTTGGTGAGACACCATTCTTGTGATGAGACCGGGGGAAAGAAGCGTTACACATTGCAAACGTACTGTCTTGGCACAAGGGAAATAATAGTAATTTTTAGTTAGTTTCCTTCGTACTGATAGAAACTGTTCAGACATCTGATTTGTTTTCTTTCCAATGTGGCATAACTTTAACTCGATAAAAAGAGGACAGACTTACTGCTCAGTGTTTACTCAGCCCACAGTGTTTGGAAAGTCATCCGTGTGTTCAGGCTCCACTGCCCACAAGTGCTGCAAGACCCATTGTTGCTACTCTGACAATAAATTGAGCTGAGGGCTCTGGGGCGGGGCAGAGTCTGGTGTGTTTCTGTGCAGCCTGCTGTAGGGAACCTGCTCTGGCAGAGGGGTGGGACCGGATGATCTCCTGAGGTCCCTTCCAACCCCACCATGCTGTGATTTACCTGGTAACAGACACAGGTTTGGAGGCATGTGCAATGGCAGCGCTGGCAAACCTGAATTCTGCTGTCAGCACTCCTGTCTCCCCACAGAAGGCAAACAGAGCTAATGCTCCATCCTGGGCAGCTTTTGCCTCCTAATGCAGCCTCTCCAGCTCTCGGGTACGTGGGAGCCTGTCAGTGACTGTGCAGGAGGGTGACTGGTGCAGTATCATCAGAGAGGATCGTACATCAGTGCAGTTGTTTCATTTCTGATGGTACGTGGATATGTTGAGGCTTCCACCAAGAAGCCAATTCTTAGGATCAGCCTCAAACCAAACCTGAGGTAGTTCATATACTTACGTGCATTCCTGTGCTAACTCCTATCAGCCACTTTCCACAGAAGTCAACTTCATCAACTGAAGAGCCAGTGGCTGTTTCAGAGATGTTCTGGTGCCAGTACGCAGCTTGCAGGCAGAGGGTAACCACTGTACCTTGTGTTGTGTCTTCCAAGGACTTGATCTGGAGGACTAGTGCTACTTCTGCTTTCAGGAGATACAAATCATCTGTGCTGCTGCATATTCTAACTGGACAGCAAATTAATTCCTTGGGGAAAACTTCTATTTCAGATGTAGTAAGAACCTAGGTTATGACTTTGGTTCCGAGGTGGAGCCCAAGTTCAAACACTCACACACCAACTTCTTTTAGTAGTCACGGATCATTCCATGAAGTAAATTCTGACTGTAGCAATACATGAAAGAATAAAGCATTAATAAAAAGCCAGATTTTTAAAGATTTTGAGCTTTAGCTCCATCTGCCTTTACTTCTTGAGCCTTTTGGAACTCTCTCCTGCCAGCGCTTGGTTTCTGTAGAACAAATAAGTTTTTCAGTATCTTTGTTGGCTTTTGGGTTTTTGTTGTTGTTTGTTGGGGTTTTTTTTAAGAAAGAGCCTGTGCCCTAGTTACTTCTCAGTACTCAGGAGCCTGGTGTGAAAAATTCCTGTGGCTTCCTTAGCACTCCTATAACAGCAGCAGAGTGTTTTACAGACATTAGTGAGTCAAGGGCCAGTTTTCCACTTCAGAGCTCTTGTTTTGCAGCACGGGTTCCCATTTGCAGCGGAGAGCACCAAGCAGGTCTGAAAGGTATCTTAGGTGTCACCAGCCAGGGCAACAAAGTGAGACAGGCTGCAGTCACTGACAAGAACTGGGCGCTGGGGAGTTCTGTGGCACTGGTCTTTGTGACCAGTGCAGTACTGAAATCCTTCTCCAAGCTGGCATCGTACTGTTTCAGGCAACACAGCTCTGTTATGACAGAAGATGAAGCTTCACATTTAGAAATCTGAACTGTATTCTTGATTCCATGATGTGTTTGCTACTAATGATCCTTCTGCATTCTTCCAGTTTGTGTTTCACTAATGCTGGAAATCAGAGTAGCTGTGAGGCCCCTTCCAGCAGTGAGCACACTCCGGGATTCAGTATCCATTTTAATCTACACCCAATCTTCAACAACCACGTGGTTTTTCAGTTTTATCCCTGCAGACTCCTAGTTCTGTGCTCTTTGCCTTCCCCACCAATCTCTTTCCCATCTTCTTTCCAGCTCATGTGTCCCTGTTTCCTTCCCGTTCTCCAGGTTCCCTCCCATCTGTCTGCTGCGGTGGTGGGCAGGGGGGAGGAACCAGGATCTCTCCCTCAGCTCAGAGCTCAGGCCAGCACACGCTGCTGCTTCGGTTACGCGCTGCAGGAGCAAGCCAGGAACATGGCTTTCATTTGAAGTGCTGCTGAGCCTCTGACAGTTCTGGGGCTGAGCACGTCCCTTCCTTCTTCAGAGAGTTCATCTGGTGTCAGCACAGAATGCAGCTCACCATCTATGAACAGCGGTCTCCTGTGTTCACTTTGCAGCAGCCGCAGCAGGAGAGTCTGAGAATTAGCAAAGCATTTCTGCTGAAAGCTGTCCAAATCGCAGAAGTCAGACCAACACAGATACCAAGCATGGAAAATTTAAACTCAGCAGTTATCTGCAAACAAATAATGATACTTATGTAGGAGCAAAGCTGCCCACCACTCCAGCGTTAGAGAGGGGACAGTTTCACTGCAGACTCAGAATGATTTTGTGGACGAACAGATCTGTTCACTGGTCGTTTCCCTGCTGTTGTGCACCCAAAGATGCTCCCTCCTGAAAGACCTGTGGCGAGCCAGGGAAGTACTAAAAAGTTCTGGTAAAGGAAGGGTGTATGTGCCCAGCCTGTACTCCTCCCTGGCACAGGGGTGCAGTAAAGCTTTGTCCCAGAAAAGAAAAAAAATAGTCATCCATTATGTACTGGTGAATTCTTCCCTGGAGCAAAACTTTTATCTTCAGTGGAGGCGAGCTGTCACTTTGGACTTAATACACAGATACTCTGGTCATAGCCAGGTGCTTCCAGAGAGAGGTGCAGAAACCTGCCCCAGGCACTGGTGGGATGACATCCTGAGGAATTTCCTTAAGTGGTCACTGGACATCGGTGTTTGCCACAAAGAATGAGGATTAATTATAGTCCTCCCAATAATCATCCAATGGAAACTGAATTTGGACACTCCCTGTCGAGACGGTTGCACAGACTTCGTGAAGGACTGACCATCCTTTACCGTGTTTGTCTAAGGCTTTTGTCCTGCTTAGTTTAACCTGGGCTGAGCCACACCAATTACCGGTGCTGCTGTGTAATTAAGTGCATTCTCCTCCATTTCTTTTCATTTCTCTCCTGCTGCCTCCTTTAACAGATGATAATCTGCATGGCCAGACTTCTGCACTGGATTTCTCATCCTTCTTGGCGCAGGAAGGACTAACCATTGGAGACCACCGTGTCTCCAAGGCCTGACACACTGGGAATCTCTTTGTCCAGGATCACCAGATTCTACTGCACTGCAGCAGCTGTCGTTTTGTTTCTTTGTATGACAGTCAAATTAGACTTGCTGGAAAATGCAGTAAGCAAAAGCAGGATGAGGTTTATCTAATTAATCTGAAAAGTTCACCTGTATCAATGAATCAGATCCCGTTTCTTACTCGATGTTCAGAGTACTCAGCCATTTTGAAACAACGCTCCAATTCAGTGTGTTTGCAGCCAGGAGATGACTACGCACATCTATGGATGATCTCAGAGCAAAAAGATGTGGAGGATGATGATAATTAGTCTTCTCTGCGCAACTGCACCATCCAATTTTAGAAAGATGGAAGTTCTGTAAAGCTGGCAGCCAGCGTGAGAGGCAGCGTTAATGCCCTGGGCCAAAGACATGAATGAGTGTTAATTAAATCTAACGCTATCTGTTCTGCTTGTTTAAATAGCTCTTTGTAGATTTTATATCAGAGGCACCTTGAGACTTGAGAGGCTGCTATCACTCAAATTTTCTTGCAGTTTGTGGTATTAAAGAAAACTTCTATGCTGGTTTCTAATTTGATTGTGTAAAAGATGCTTTCTCCATATTACTGTTCTAATTTCCTTTATTCCACGGCTACATAAAAGACAGTCCTGAACCAGGTTAGCTTCCAGTATGAAATTAAGGCTTGCTGTTTATTTTCAAAGCAATTACTGTAGGGGCATCTGGGACTGACTGAATCTTATCATCTCCACTCAGCTTGTTCCAAATGCATCACATATTTTTCAAGATTTACTGTTCATGCTCTTTATGGCTCAATTTTCAACCATTAGTTTTCAGCATCACTGTTCTTACCACCTACCAGGCACGTTTTGCAATACACAGGACAATATAAAAAGGATTTTTTACCCACACACAAGCACGCACGTAACAAGGACTTGATAAAATCTGGATCAGCAACAGCCAGAATTACTTGAAATAAAATCCTAACAAAAGTTTTGATGGGACACTCAAACCTGGTTAATCCAAAACACTTTGCAAACTATTTTTATTCAAATTAAAAAGACTCAGGTAAACAAAATGATGGTACATACATGTTATGAACCTGGTTAGCAGCTTAACCTTCAGGAGCACAAGATCTCATGAAAAGCCAAGCATGGATTAACCAGGTCTGAAAACATACGCTGAAAAAAAAAAAAAAAAAAGTCACCAACATCAACATTTTGAATTTTTACACAAGCAGTAAATTTTCTCATGGAAGGGAAGGCCTGAAGAAGAGAACAAATAATTATTAGTCATCTCCAACTGGTTTATGAAAATACCGGTCCTAGATTAATCTATGTTCCACTCTCACAGAAGCCAACCGTTTCCCATACATACTTTTATTTTCATATGCAAGTTTTGTTTATGCCAGTACAGTGAACGGCAGTGGAAAACAGATGAGGGGTTCAAACGCCCACAAAGAGAAAGACAGACACGTCTGTCTTATTTTATTTTTTTTAAACCAGAGTCAGAAAGCAGTTTCTTCTGCTGGTTTTGAATTCTAGACTGTAGCCATTATACCCTAAATTTTACTGCAATCAACTGAAATGCCTCCAATATAGAGAGAGACATGACTTTGAAATAAATAAACAAAGCTTAAAATAATTGATTAAGGCCAGCCCAGTGGCTTAGTGGTAGTGCTCTGCACTGCCTTGTGGGAGGACCCAGATTTCATTTGCACTTCCAATCTCTTGCTCCTGGGCCAGAAAAAGCAGTGAAATTGGGCTTCAGCTGCTCAGGCAGGAGAGAGCCAATGCTGCAAGTCTGCTCATCACTGACCTTCAGATAAATTAAACATCTGAGTTATACAGGCTCCAAAGGGAGTCCCATCCAGTCCTCAAAAGAAAATAAATATAACAATAACTTAACTAAAATCCATCCCAGGTTCTTTGGTGTAATTTATGTTAATGCTGAGAAGTAGGAGAATCTGGTGGTGTATTAGTACAATTCATGACAGTTCCAAATACTCAAAAACTAGGATTTGCTGCCTGATTTGTGGTTAAAAAATTGCAAAGCCTATGGTAATTTAAACACATTTTAAGATGATATATGAGGGTGGCCTAGGACTACTCAGTTTCTACTTTATTAAATAAACTTGGTCATTTACAAAGGCCACTAAAGAATTTCTGTACCACACGTGTGCTATTTGGAGAGTTCAGAATTGGAATTTCCCTACCTGTTGCTTAGCTCCATTTTCTTCACATCCATTGCACATCTGACCTAAACTGTCCTTAAGTGCCTATTTGTAATTACATGGTTTTCTGTGCAACGACGGGAAGATTGCAATAGGAGAGGGAGAGGAATTAGCCAGTAAAACTAAGTAACAATTTATATTTGCATGTCACTTCCCTCATCAATATTAGTAACTACATCAGCAATATGGAACCCAAGATATCCAGTATTTGAAAAAAAGTATTTAACCTTCTGCCAAACGTACTCAAATAAAAACGTTCTGTACTATTAGGCTTTAAAAATCATTTCCATATGACGAATATCTCTAGTAGTAAGATGAAATTTTCCTTTCAGTACATCTGTTCTTTTGGATTGAGTTCCACTGACCATGTTCCTGCCAACATTTTTCTTCAAATTAATATTGTTTTCCCAGTTAATGCAATCAAAAAGTATTAGTTCTTTTTCTAAAATAAAGTACATGAAAAGATTTACCTTTAAACAAATAGCTTTGCAGTCCAAAGAGTTGGTTAGTTATGAGGACAGGTAAGTATTTAGCAGAAGGCAGTCACAACCTTGAAATTTGGCAAGAAGAGTCTATACCTACCTTAAAAAAAAAAAAGAGAAATAAAAAAGAAAAAAACCACCCCAAGCCCTCTGAAGACTGCAATGCAAGCACTCTATTTCTGCAGTGTACTAAGTATGCTGACCTCACACATACCATACAGTAGTATTTCACTTCAAAGTTAATTTAAGTGTCAAATTTCTCAAATTTTGCATTGCAAAACTTTCATTAAGGTGAATCAATACACTTAAAGAAAGCATACAAAAGTGTCTTACAATGCCCAATCATTAACAGCATACGTGTGAATTTAAAAACATCATGTTACTTCACTAACAAAGCAACTCAACTTTCCTTCTCCTCTAACTTACCTTCTAAGACCTGAACTGGTTCGAAGTTCTGCACGCCTTCCCCACATGCAGACAGAATTGCTCAGGGAGGAAGCTTCCCCTTCCCACTGCTCGGTGTCAGGGACACTGCAGAACCCCCAAAGCAGCTCAAGGCAGATGAAGCATTTCACCTCCCAAGGGCATGCCAGCACATGTATTTTGCTACTAATTTAGGATCACAATGGCCTTGGCTACACAATTAAATAACTGGACATGACTGGACAACATTAGCGGTGAAGACGCCCTTGTCCTGTCCACGCTAGCACTTCCATGACTGCTGTGGCCCACTCAGCTGCCTGGGTATTGACCTGAAATGTCATTTGTCCCTAGTGTCAATGCACAAAGCTTCTTTTAAGGGATTCTCCCTGTTCACATCCAAGCGAGATTTCTGCTGGAAGTGGCTAGCACACACAAGCACATATACACACATTCTCTAAGATGTAAACTATGACTAATTTCACATTCCATTGTACCAATCTGTAAATACTTTGTTTTCTTTTTTTCTTCTTTTATATAAAAACAATGGCGTAAGATTCTCAGCAATAAAGTATAAGAAAGATGAATCCTTGACTACACTTAACCAATTATGAAATCGCCTTTCAAACAAAGGAAACATATGCAAAAATCCGTGTATTTGATAAAGTCAACTTAATATAACAAAAAGTGAAATATGCTTATTAAAAGTGTCCTTATATAAAAATGGTCTTGCAATGTACAGTAAAATGCAATACAAATTATTGTTGGTTATCTCTCCCCACCCAGTAACTAAAACAGCTATTGTTCCACAAAACTCCTTATATTCCGGTATCAAAGAAAGAAGCAATTCTGTGACTAAACATTCTCTATGTTGTACGCCTGACGGATGTTGAGGGTGTCTCGTAGCATCAAGTCTCGCAGACGCCATAACGCATCGGCCATGGTGGTATGAGCCCCTTTACTTTTCAACCAGTGTGAAGGGAGTCGGCTCTCTTGTTCTTTTGATAAGTGGACATCTCGTCTTCGTGCTGGAAGGTCAAGAAATGGTCCAGTTATCTACTGGCTTTGATATTCACCACAATTGTTCTAGAAAAAGGCGAATATAATTCCACAGTATCATTTTTACTCCTAGTATTTAAGCCCATACAATTGATTCTTAGATTTATACATCATCGATGGAATTAGCCTGCTGATAACATATTTTTTATATATATATATATTCCCAGTCTGTTGATTTGTTTTTAATGATTACTTGCATGTGTACATTTTATTAAGTAAGCAGCAGCTTTATTTAGCATTTTCCATAAAAGCAAAAAATATTAATGGTCACAAAAAAGTGTGTTCTGTCTGGAAACATCCCAGTCTGTATCAAAAGCCTTACCTGCAAGGGTCTGGTCCCACTTGCTAATGCTATTTGATTCAGCACTAAGCCCCTCAATATATTTCAGATAGGCTTCAGAATGAAGAAGCCTCTGTGTCTTTGGTGGAGGGGAGACGAACATGGGAGTTGTGGGCTGCTGCATAACTGGCTGACTTGCTGGGCTCTGGCCGGGATATGGAGGAGGTGCCTGCTGTCCCGGTGGGCCAAGGATTCCTATCTGCAACGACAAAGCGATGGAGAGATCACATCTGGGGGAACTGCAAGGAACCTGCTTCACATCTGTGCATCAAGTCATCCTCATACAATGGAGTTTCAAAACACCTCATGAGCAAAGGCATAAGGAAATTTCCCTGGAAGACATCCACTTCAGCCAGGGCTATCTGCTGGGGTCACCGAGATGCAGACAGTGGAAGTGCAAACAAACCATATTCAGACAGACATTCATGACAGACAACACTGCTCATAGTTCTAATCTATGTAAACATATTTCTGATTAGTATCACTATTTCTTCTCTCTCCTATTACCCTTAATAACTCCTTTTGTCTCTAATTTGATCATAAATTGTGTGAAATGCAGGGTTTATCTTTAAAACATCTAATCCAAACTGGCCCTGATCCTTGGACAACTGGGATACTTCCACAGAATAAATGCTAATCCTTGTCAGGCAAAAATAGCAGGCACACACACACCAAAAAAAAAACCCAAAACAAAAAACCCAAAACCCAAAAAACCCCCCCAAAAAATTCCCAAACAACCAAACCAGGAGTCACACAGAAGAATTCCCACTATTGTGATTAAGTTGCAGTACTGAGAACCCAGCACAGATATCCTGTGGTCTGGAACAACTCAACTTCATGACATACACTTTACTACTTTCTCATGCAGCTTCAAGTTTTCTTCACACCGTCTTGTCAAAATCACATTTCTCTTTATGATGCAAAAATTTAGTCAATAAAACTGGGAATGTGTTGAACATTTCATCTGTATTAATCACTGAGAAGGAATGTCCAATCATCACTGTTATCCAAACTCACAAATTCTGAACTGCTAATGACCATCATCCTTGTCAGTTTGTGACATCGATGGCTGAGAACTGGACAGCATCCTCCCTGCATCACCAAAGCGTGCAAAACCCAAGTTATTAGCAGCTTTAACACTGTGTTGAAATGACTCAGTTTAGTAGAAGGAAAAAAAACCAAAACACTATCTTGCTTATACTGCAAAAGTTATCCCACTGGGCAGAACCTAATTAATCTAATAATTCAACCAAGAAATGCAGACACACACCCTGAGCGTAAGATATTAACTGGTTCTAAATACAGCAGTGTTCATTTGCTTAATGTTCTCCCTGGAAAAGGCTATGGAAAAGGCATCCCTACATGTCTTAACTGAGATGTTGTTTAAATGCTAATTCGGAGCCTTAAAGACTCATAAATAGTGCAAAAATGACTCACCTGCTGTCCAAAAGGACTTGCTCCGGGTGCTGGAGTGCCTACCATGGGGGACACATTTTGGCCTATAACACCTATATTCCAAAATATAAAATAATTAGTCTTATTTCAGAGCAGTGACAAATACTTCTTTGGTTTTCTACAATAAAAATTTAGACTTTTATATCATTGCTCAGTTATTTTAAGCAGATGTACAACATTCAAATATCCCCCTCTCCCCCAATAAAAAAAAAATTACTTTAGAAGTTTCTGAATGAAAAAAAAAAAAAAAAAGCCAACATGACAACTACCAAACATTGATATGTGGCCTGTTGAATTAATTTAATTAAAGGAATGCAAAGTGAGTAAATTTTGGTTTTCAGGTTTTTTTTCACGTTGCTTAGTGACTGCCTTGACTAAATCTTCTCATTTATAACATACACCTTTGGCTTGACATTATCGTCCCGCAATCCTTTAGAAAAGGAAATGCTGATTTGCTTTAGCAACATTGAACATTTCTCTGTGTTTAGTTTTCTAAAATATAGAGGAAATCCAAGCCATTGCACAAATTCTGTTAGATCTCACTAATAGAAAAAGCAACTCGTAGGTTAAGCTTAAATAGTCTTATATATGAAACCAATGAACTTCTGAAATAAATTAAAAAAAAAACCACCTTGTTTTTTCTCAAACATATTAAGAGGCTTTTCCCTATTGCACAGAGTGCAGCAGGTAACACACGTGTCGGTCTTACAGAGAAAAATTTACAAATCTAAACTAGTCATGAAGTTCCTGATATTTGACAAAGAGATGCTTCAGTCTGAAAAAATGGAAGTTACGCGTGCTGCTGCTTTTCTTTCTCTTTAGGCCACTTCTCATATTCATTCACTGGAAAAGCTGCAAACTAACTACGCTGTTCCTGAGGGTTTAATTTGCACATGGATTTCTGTATCAGTGATCAAAAGATGTGCCACTGCATTTTGCACACTAAAGCATATTTCAAATGCATGTTCCATTTGATGACAGCTTCGATTTTAAATACATCTGTGCTAACAGCAAGTCAGAAGCCAGAAAAAACATTGATAATACAAGTTGTGGAATATAGCACAGATCTATTTATTTATTTTAATACAAAGCAAAGAGGTCTGGAGAAGGGCACCCTCACTTTTCCAGCATCAGAGCATGGCTTCACCCTTAGCCCACCCAGCCCAATTTAGCAGCACTTCATGTGTGGTCCTCCATTCCCGGGTATTATTTTTTTCCCTAATTCATATCCTCTCAGTTTTAAACACCATACACACAGTCCACTTCTGTAGTGGGAAAAACTCTTCAAAGAAATGCATCATCCTGGATTCACCTCCCAAACACTTGTACGTTGATGATAAGTGCTAAATGTCACTGCCTTGGTGAGTTGGGGACAGGCTCACAGACTCACAGCTGTTTTCCTACTCCCTCTATGTGACATGGTAAATCTTAACACACCAGCAAAGCTGCAAGCTGCATACCTAATACTGATGGATTGTAAACAAACAAAAAAAACCCCCAAGCAAACAAATAAAAGAAACCAAAACCATTTGCATACAGATAAAGTCTTAACAGAACTTCTGATAAACACAGTTGCATGTGGTGTAGGGGGAGGCAAATGAGACCACTGAAATCCACAGCTTGTTTAACTGCTGAACATATGGGATGCACATCTTTTAAACAGGTACGTGAGTTATGAGTGGTAGAAACTGAAAGAATTAGCAGCAATCAGAATGAGAGGGCTGATGAACATTTTTCCCCCCTCACAGGGATGTGCTACTGGCATTAACACTGGAAAAATGTTTATGATTCATTCAGCCTCACTTTTCATCAAAAGTCTGGCAAAAAAAAATAGCAAATGCGTAGTAGATGTGCTCTCAAAAATAAATTCACAGTTTGGCCACAATAGTACACTGAGTTCACCTTATCCCCAGATGATTCCAGTTACTGTTCTAACAACAAGGTTTAATCTGAACACTGTTTTATAATAACACATGTCAGTGCCCCAATGGCCAAGGGGTCTTACATGACCAGACTGGTTTATTTAAGTGCAGTCTGACTACTGATAAACATTAACATACTGAAAAAGAGTTTGGTAAATAAGGAGAGCAATAAATTCATTTATAAGCCCACTTTAAATAAGAAAAGGAGGAGTAGAAAGATGCTGTTGAAATGACCTAAGGATATGAATAGGCTGATTTCAGCTTTTCTGACCTCTGATAAACTCAAGCACAATTGTCAGGTTTTCTGGCTGGAGCAAAACTGCTGCTGGAGCAGCGTCACGTTTCTCCAGTAACCTTTCCCTGCTGGTTTACTGGACGTGCTGTTCTGTCACCGCTTTGCATGTACCTCATATATTCAGCAGTGCACTGTGTGTGCTGCAGCTACACAAACCTCCAACGTTCGGAAAGAAAAGCTATGACCAAAACAAGCTACAGATAATTTCTGTAACAACTGGTTAAAACAGCAAGTACATGAAAATGAAATAAGAAGCGAATGAGGATGACATTCTTACCGGGTGGTGGGATGCCTGGGATGCCTGGCATACCTGGCGGAAGTTGGTGGGGTGGGGGTACCCCTGGGTGAAGTGGCTGCATGCTGCCCATGCTAACAATGCCATCAACTGGGCCCTGCAAAGGTGGCAGCACCGGTGGATAGCCACTTATCATGCCTTGAAGGACACAACAAATTTCAAACATGCATCAATAACATGCAATATGATCTACACAGTAAGACATGCACTATCCACAAAAAAAAAGGAAAAAAAAAAAAAAAAGAAAAAAAAGCACCTTTAGTACAGCACGACGATACTACAATTAGTATCTTGCAAAAATGAACAAAAATTAAAAATAAAAAATAAGTTACAGATATGAAACACTATACTTTTGATGAATTAGTATTTAGTGTATTTGTATGTTTCTCATGGGGCAATACATCCTGAATATTCAGATATGTTAACACAAGGAATAAATTCAGCCACAATTAAATGTTACCAACGCAAGCAATTTTAACACAGCTTAAAGCTCTGCCGCCTGCATAGAGATTACAAACACAGCACTAACTACACAAGCTCCACGTACAGCCCTGCTAGGTGGGCTAGCTCGGAGGAAAAACCCAACTGGAACAAAAATTAAAACCTATGCATTTTTCTGCAGTGCATCTGCAAAATTAACACATAAAAACCCTACAACATTCACATACTTAAAACTAACGGCAGTGACAGGAGTGATTTTATTAAACTGTCTCCAATATAAACTAAGGAAGTAACTCAAATTTTAAACCTGACAGCACTGGATGTGCTGAGCTGCAGTGACTTGCTACGCTCACAGCACTAGACTGAAGTAAAAGGACTTGCAAGGAGCACTTGCAGTCCCTCATGGATTTTCACTCACAATGTTTTCAAGGCGTCTTTATAGGAAAATCAATGATACCACAAAGATGCTATCGTGCTGCGACTCATAACTTTCATTTTCTGCATACAAGGGAAGACAATTTATATCTTTTTTGGCTCAGGTTTGTTGCTATCCATGAGGTGAACCTACACAATGTACCTGCACCACGTTTATTAGGTCCTGGAACCTAACTTGCTTGTCACTTGCCTGTTTTCTAGGCTTTTTAATTTAAATGGATGCGCTGTCAGGTAACCAAGGAAAAGTGTTGGAAAGACAATGAAAAGATGACAGAAGACAGAAGCAGGTCTAGAGAGATGAGGTAAGTTTAGAAATGCAAAACTGCTGGGGTTTCTATAGGCTGTTCCAAGAAACCACTACTGAGTCTTTGCCACACCCCCAGTAACTCAGAGAAGAAACTGTCACAACAGGGATTTCTGGAATAAGATGGGCCAAAAACTCACACCAGCTCTGACTGAAACAAAGCTGCCGTGAGCTCAGGATCGAAACAGATCGAGTAGCTCCAAAATACAAGCTAAATTTGTCACTTCCTCAGGAAGAGTTACAAAAGTAAGAAATCTGAAATTCCAAAAGCTTTACATGGAGCTAACAATGAGAAATTAAAGAACCGATCTCCCTCAAACCTTCATTTTCCACAGGACACCTAGATTGACACTTATTAAACAGGTCTTTGATACCTATTTCAAATATCTGAGAACTCATCAGTACTTCTTTATTAACACAGTGAAATCCATACTTCTAAGGGAAAAAGTGAAAGAAGAAAACCAACAAATCATCCCTAGAATAAAGGGCTTTCACTGTAGCTACTGCCTGGTACTTCCAGTGCACCCTAAGCTGCAATCACATCTTCAATGCATTTGCATACCATTCTGAAGCTTTAAAACAAAATAAAACCAAAATAAGACAAAAACCTCCAATGAAACAAATGTGATCTATGAGGTCTTTCAAATTACTTGTTCTCCCATTTTTCACTGTAACCATGTAAGATTAAATAAACTTTTGTAATGCCTGAATTTACAAGGAACTAGAGTGCTGAGCACTAAGAGAAACACATCTCGAAAGGAATCCAGATTTCTTGGACCCATGGGCCATAAAGAAGTTCCATGAACTTCCGTGATGCAGAAGTTCTCTGAACTAGAGAAAAGCAATCAAATGATGGAGGAGGATGTGAAAGAGGTCTCAACAGAGTAAGACACTTCTAAGCAAGACTCGTGGAAACTAAAAGATGGAAGACTGTTCCTAAAATGGGCCACAAAACCAGAAAGAGTTTAAAAAGATCCACTTGATCATCCACTTAAAGGAAGTATTTCACAATGCCAAAGTGAAGAGATTTGAATGTCTAACCACTTGACTAAGATGATGGACTTAAACACAGTTTGCTTTTGAGGAGGCTGCTGCAGGAAGTAAATCAGCATGTGCAGTTTGCAGAATGCACATTTTTGGAGAAGTTTTAAGAAAGTGTTAGTAATAAGTATTACTGCCCATCAACAACTACCTCCAAAAAACTGGAAAAGTGACTCAATGCCAAAAAACCAAGAACCAAACCAAGAAAACACAACCACAAGGGGATGGCATTTCTACATATTCTAAAAAAAACCAGCACCAGAGAACTCCTTTTCTTTTCTTCTTGATATATGCCCAGATATGTGTACACACACACACACCAACACACACCAACTGCAAACAGCTCAGAGGAAAATTATCAAGAACAAAATGAAAAAAAATGCTACTCAGTGTAAACAAGTGCTTTGTAATCTGGAGACCACGAACCAAATAAGGAATGTGCCTTCAGTTTAAACATCCATGCAGCCTAATTACTAAAAAGAGATTTAGAGACCATGATGAAAAACGCTTCAGGTTGTCAACTCTAAATACGGCCACGGTCTGTGAGACGGCAAAGAAAAAGAAAAATGACAGAAGAATAAATGGAATCATTGGAATGTCTTACGGGAAAGTTAAAAAAACCAACCAACCAAAACTCAAAACAAAAAAACCTCCAAATACTAATTTTTACCTACTTGGTACTATTTTTACCTTGACTAAAGTAATCTAATTATTTTAATTAGGAATGGGCGAAAGAATTCATTTTCTCACCGATGTATGGTGAGTCCCATACAAGATTCTCCAGTGGACTTACACTGTCTTCAGATCCGATCCTGAAAACACTTTCAGCATACTCCCTATGAATTCAAGTCGGATTACAACTGGCAAACAGCACAACATCCAGCAACAAGGACCTCATGGAAGAGCTCTCCAAGCTCTGTTCTATTCTGAAAATCACCTGATAAAACCAGCAATGTTGGCATTTCGTATGTTTCTGCAATGGTTCTAGATCCTAGTCTACCCTGCTTACCAGTATCTAATCAGCAAATCTGTAAAGCTTTTGCTTGGATTTAAAATCTGGTTTGGATTCTGTTTGCCTCTCACCTTCCTGATGATCAAATAAATAATGTGCCTCCTAGTTTACCACTTCCACTGATGCTGCATGCACTAGAAGAGTATTATTTAGCTCACTCTCCTCCTGCCACAGCAGGGCTAAACATGACCTCTGCAAAGTAGAGTGAATAAACATGACTGCACACAAACAGAACAGGACTACTGCACAAGGAAGACCCTTTTTCCCTGCATTTTCAACACGCTACTCACTACTGGAACCAGTAATGTGGGACTATCAGGCTACTGCTGCGGTTACTCATTATGAAGAAAGACTGAAGAGGTTGAGCTTTTTCTTCCATAAGAACAAAGTGACCCAAGAGAGTGTTCAGAGTTATGAAGGGGGTTGATATAGTGGATGAGGAAAAAATGGTCATAGCTCCTACGTTTTACCTGCAACGGGTGTCAACTGCTGATTGAGCATTCCCATTGGTGTTGGTGGCGGCACCACCCCCATAAGAGCCCCGACAGGAGTGCCTGCCCGGGGGGAGGAATTCTGCTGCTGTGCTGCTCGCTCTCTCTCCTGCTGCTCAGCAACTTTAGCTGCCCGCTCTGTAAAAGTATTTTAGATTTTCAGTTCTGTTTTGTAACCCAGAATTTCAAAATATTATCTGTTCATTAAAAAGGACTAGTCAAACACTGGCATAGTTTAGTCAAATATAAAGTAGAACAGATGAATCTTTTTATACAGCATATGATTTGATTTCATGTGGCTGCAGCTAAGACTTTTAGAGAACCTTTCATGAAAAATATTCCACAAAGTTTTATCTTTTAAAAAAAATAAAAATAAAAATAAATAATAAAATAAAAATTTTAAAAGTCAAAGAACAAATTTGATAATAACACCAGTGTTACCAACATGAAGCAGCAGTCCAGCACTAGGCTCGGTCTGCACTAGGAAAACATGGCAAAACGTTCCCTCTTTTGACACCACTACCCCAGCTAAACCAGTTACAGCCAAGGCCAGCAGCTCTCTCACAGATCTGCTACCAGCTGCTGCAGAAATTTTTAAGCACTGTTTCTATCAGATATGCCCTAAAGTAGGTTGCAAAGAGCAGACAGCAGTGCCAGCCAGTGGCCCTTTTATTCTTGGGCTTCCCATATATTTTACTACTGATGCAGCTGAAAAGTGGTGGCAAAGTCGGGAAGCACTTGCAAAGATTGCCTAGTGTAGATAGGTCCTTAGTGTTTGGAACATAACAAGCAGCAGTTTGATGAACCAAAAATACTTTTTCTCTGCCTCCTTCTGTCATTTTCCCCATTTTGATCCCCTTTGAGCTTTTTTTTTTTTTTTTTCTGAAGATGTCTAACTCACATTGTGCTGCTCACTGGAGGCCATGTGTGTCCTTTGTACGATGAATCTGGTCATTATCTCAATCAAGTTTCTCACTGTGACTGCAAGAACAAAAGATCTACTGCAGGGGAGTCTGACCAGAGGTCAGTTTTATATTAAAGGAGGGGAAAAGGGTCATGGGAAGAAGAAAGAAAGGAAAAAAATAAAAAAAACACCAAGCAAACAAAAAAAAAGGAGATATACTGAATGCCCACTCGAGGTGCTTTGGGGGCATGCAAGTTGCTGATTTGTTTACTCTGAATGTTGTATCTGACTGACGCAATGAGGAACAACAAAGAATAAATGAATGCAGCATACATCTCCAGCAAATATTAGTAACAGTGAATGCAGGGCTAAAAGTTCTCTTGCAGTTGGTGAAAGATGAAAACTGCCACTAAAACAGCAATCAAGGTCCTCAGTCAAACAAAGGCTAAGAAGAAGTTCATTAAGGAGATTGAGTTATGCATCCTGCCAACGTTACTCGTTTTCTCTAGTATATGACTTCAAATGCCTATCATGCTTTTGTCTCCTATAGGACCTGTTTCTGCAGCTTCTAGCACTACCTCCAAATGAAAGAGCAGTTTCATTTCCAAATGCATTTCCCTCCTTCTTTTCACTTCTGTCATTTCAGGAAGAGATGACGACGCAAATTTACTACAGGCAACTCCTATGTGATTGAACACAAACTACACAAAACATCAAAAGGTAGATCCTGAAGTAGAAACATGAGATAATCTTCAGAGCAGAGCAAGCATTTGGGGAAAAGATGAAGCAGCTGTTCTGACTCTCACCTACTTTTGGCCAGCTAAAAAAAATGGTCAGACAAAAGCAAAAGTTCTGGACACACTCTGAAGAATGAGAAATTACTGTTAGGTGTTCAGTTTTATCAGACTTTGGAGTGCTCATCATTGAAGAAGGACCTGGTGTAGGATAGTACTTGAGGTTTTGCCTGGTCTCTATCCATGCCACGACTGCCACAGAACTAACAGATGAAACAACACTGCCAAAAGGAACTGTAGCAGGTGTCTGAAGGTTCAGCCTTGAGCATTCACCTTAACACTCAATACTAAACCCAAATCGTTTAGGCCAGGACTTGAGATCATTCAGACAACATTTCCAACATATCTCAAGAGACAGGAAAGAGACCTTCTGCTTTGAACAGAACTTTTCCTTATAACAGGCCTTTACCTCAATCCCATGCATGATCATATTTTATTTTGAGAAGTTTTCACAGCGCAGTGAACCATGCAGGTATTTCCAATGCAGCCTGTTCTTTGCTCAACTATTGCTAAAAAAACAACTATTACCCTCCACATATACCAAATGAAACGTTCAATGAGTCAAAATTGATCTAAAGTGCAAACTACTTCTTACCAGGACATGGAAAGGCACTTTTTCACTGAGGTGAAACCATGCCTGCTCTGTCCTCCTTGGTGCATGTCCACACTAGAGAGCACGTGAATGTTGACTTGTCACAGTGGAAGGAGAGGAGTTTCTCTCCTTTTCACACATGGTAAGCAAACACAGCTTGTAGAACCCCATCCCAACCCCTCAAAAAAACAAATAAAAGTACGTCTAGTTCTGGGCAGACATCAAGCCAGAGAAACTGCAGCCCAAAACTCAAAAGCTTTGGAAAATTTTAATTGAGAAAGAGGGTTAAAATGGAAGCACGAAGGCAATCATTAACACAGTGGACAGACACTGTTACAGAAGTGCAGGATGTCAAGCTGCTCTAAGCTAGGAAGTGATGACAGGCTACTCATCCTACTGCTTAAGAATTAGGCTGTAAGGAGGGGTCTGTCAATTAAAAGACACCATCAATGTGCACATAGAAGGGTGTAAAAGGAAACTACACAGGACAAAAATAAGGCCAAAGTACTTTCACAAAGGGCGAGCATTACCATTTCCCTTCACAGCATTTGCAAAGAACACTGGCACATAGCAGAGTGGTGGTGTATTTATTACTCTCCAGAACTGCAGAGGTATTACTGCAAATTCTGAAAGGACTGAGGCGGCTGAGGGTGAGACGTGATAGCATGCAAACTTCTAGTTTGAAGATTAAAGCTGCCTTTAAGTTATCAGTATGCAGAAAACTTATCAAATCTCATTTAATAAAAAAAAGCAAAAAAGCAAAGTTATAACTTCATTAGGCAATAACTTCCTGGGGTTTTGAAACCTTCCTATCCAAAGAAACATTTTCTTCCAATACAATTGTAACAGTTGCTTAAAAAATGAGTTTTATATTGGAAGTGTTGACACATTATTAACTAGAGTAATAACTATGGATGTTAAGCCAATGTATGTAGCTCAGGTAAGGGCCTGCTGTTAAGGATCAATTGTATTTTATTTTAATTAAAGTTGAACCACAACGACCAGTATCATAAGGAAAGAAAGAAAAGAAGGAAAGAAAGGAAGAAAGAAAGAGAGAAAGGTCTAAAGTATCTTATACCTATGAAATATTCCTAGGCTTACTTCAGGATATGAAATCTCTCAACAAAATCAGATACAACAGTTGATTAATACTGAGACTGAACAATAGGTCATATTTACAGTATCGTAACAGATTCTGTATCCTTGATTTTATTCTACTACAGCTTTTTATCACTGTTAATCGAAGAACTTTTTCCTGCTCTGCTCTAAACCTTCTTTACTCGCCACTACAGCTCTGACGAGCTCCTTGTCCAAAATTCCCCCCAGTCCTTTAAGGAAACTTTCACAAATAATTTTCCAACTGAATTCCAGCCTAGGGGCTTCATGCTCCTTTACTTCTAATTTGTCCCCATTTTCTTAGTCTTTGTTCATTTGGTTATCTGTGGCAAAGACACTTAAAGTATCAGTTGTGCACTACACAACTTAAACATGCTCTTTGCTCCTCTTCAGTCATCTCTCAATATGAACTTCTCTTCAAGGTACATCCAGAACACAAACATAAATATCTTCTTTTATTAAACCTGTCATCTGAATAACAGCAATGAACGCGTTGAGAAAGAAAAAAAAGCAGAAGAGAGTTTAGCATCTTAGTTTTTATTTACCTTCATATTCTGCTTTCTTTGTTGCCTCCAAGTTTCTCCATTCAGTTCCTACAAGCCTGCTGAGCTCTCCAAAGGAGTAGTCTGGGTGCTGAGCTTTAATCACAGCTCTCATCTCGCTGCTAAATAAGATGTACCCACTCATGTTGATCTTCCTTTTTGAACCCTCCTTCTTGGTGCTGCCCTTAATAGACTTGGGAGTGGACTGTGAGAAGAAGCAGTTATGACCACAAGTGCACAACAGAGAAGCTTCTTGACATACAAAATTAAAAGCTGTAAGAAATGGCATTTAAAAAATATTCCTACATTTCTCTTGACCATATTTGCATAAGGACCATCCAACCTCACAGCCCCTAAAGAGAGACTGCATTTCCTACTGATGCATGACAAGAGCATACACACCCACTTATGAAAAGTACATGGGGGGCAGGGAGGGGAACAAAACAAAACAAAACAAAAAACCCACAACAAAAACCCCACAATGTTCTGATGATTTTCAACCCTTCTAGACATAATGCCACCTTTATAACTGAGGCTTCAAAAAATTCTCAGTAAGACAACACAGAATGCTTTACTATTAGCTGAAATCATTCCAAACTGAATGAGAGGACTAGGAAAGGCTGAGTAGCAAATAAGTTACTATTTGGAAGGCCAGAAGAGAGTTAAAGTAACTGTGTTATGTCACAGATTTCATCCATTATGCTGTTTAGAAATATTGCCAGCACAAGCTGAGCGCAACATTTTATTTGCCATTGCACTTTAGGGAAATGCTTCCCCGTTTTCTCCTGGGCCTCTGCAACTTCTATCCTCCTGGCTCTATCTTCCACTCTCCTCACCCCTAAGCGCTCTCTATTCTTCCTGCCAGACTTTCCTTTCTCTCTAGTGTTCACCTCCCATTTCATAAGTAGCCATTTCTCCCTGCAAAACCCAAAGCCCAGCTGTACAACAGGTTCATAAAAATTCTGCTCCTTTGCTTTTCCCACCATGGATGCTCCTGTTGAGAGCTCTTTGATGTTTCCAGCCACCAAAAAACTTAACCTATTCTGACAACAACTGAGATACCACAGCTGAAACTTCCTTTTTTGAAGGCTCCTTCCACCTACATTTGTCACAGGAGGTCATAATTCACCCATATTCTGATCAGTAAGGCCCACAAATGTATCATCATGCCAAGACCCTCAAAAGGCCCTTCTCATTTCCCAAACATCACAGATTTCTCACATCCTTAAAAGTCTAATTCTTTCCAAATACCTGTCGGGAAAAAAAATAAAAATATATATATATGCAACTGTTTTCTTTCTGTCCTGAAATTCTGGCCACATTACTACCTCCTTCTACTTGCCACTTTGAGCTCTGCAGTTCAACAGTCCCAACTAAAAACAAAGCTTCAGTGATACTAAGAGACTTAAAAAGTCTTGCTCATCAATTAAAGTAAGGCACTGGATAAACTGAGGCATACTTGTATGTTATTCCAAACTTCACTGCATTAATTTTCAAATGGCAATCCACCTTTAATGTTTTCATTATGAACCTAACAACAACACTTGTCTTTTTGGGAGGAAGTCTTCTGGGTTTGTCTCTAAGATGGAGGAAGTGAAGAAAACCCCATGGAGGTTCTGGGATGGCACACAGGGCACATACAACATATCCTGGCTTCTCAGGCAGGCCCACAGTGGCAGATGGAAAGTTCTCAACGTAGAACCAGGAAAATCTAATTATGTATTTGGCCTCTTACACATCTGCACTTAGACAGCTACGAGTTTGTCAGCTGGTTTTGCATTTGTAGTGTTTGCAACAGTTTTGGTAACAGTAATCTAATGGAAAAGCCTACCCATCAGTTTGGAAGGGCAAAACAGGACTTTGATAAACTGTAAGAATTCTGAATTTGGTTCTTGTATTTTCTGCTCTTTTACATCTCCTCTACAACCATTTTTAAATTAACAGACTGTTTTCCACTTAAGTTAGATAACTGCATATTTGGTTTTAGATGCGTTATGACAAGAAATAAACCAGGACCTCCTTTTATGCCTTTTCTCAGCCGTAATTGCTCAAGCTAAAAATGAAGTTCCATATATTTTTATTTTTTAGGTTTGACTTGATTCACAACAAACTGCAGGAGGACAACATCATTCATGTCTTTGTCAAGCCACAAAACACCACATATTCACTTGTCTTGACCTCCTTTATCCTTAGGTGTAGTAAGAGCTTCTTTGTTATCAGGAAAAAAAAAAAAAGTTTAAGAGTTCTGGGGTTTAATAGTTGTTAAATAAAATTCTATACATTTAAGAGAACATGAAGCAAACACATGCCTTTTACCTAGGAGCTCTGTTTAAAAAGACATTTTCCACTAGGGACATAAATAGAACTGATAATCTGAAGAAGAAATTTTATTTCTGTGCTATATGTTAGTTATCTCTCCACCGAAGTTAGACTGTGCTCTGAATGCCAGCTTAGACACATCCCTTTTCTTTCCAAGTCAGCAGTGTGAGGAGGAATCTGCCAGAGCACTTGTGTATCATCATTCACTTCTTAGCATGCATTGCTAAGATCTTTGCAATTTTCCTTATTTGCTTTTGTTTTGCTTTGATTTTACATCAAGTTCTAGACCCCAGAGTTCCCATCTGTCTAAAGGTGTATACACATCTTGGACATACCCATTGAGCACGACTTCTCAGCAGTTATCCTGAAAGCTCTGCAAGACTGTCCCATTACAGATGTCCAGTGATCCCTATTGAAATTGCTCTCAGCAGCTGCCATGCTTAACAATGGTAATATTCTCATTTATAAAAAGTTACCTTTGCCTTCCTGAAGTGCTACATTAGTTGGGTTAATGCTGGTAGCATGCTTTCTATTTGTAACACTCTGCAAGAGTTTTCATGCTGCTTATGAAATTCAGCACATTAAAAGAAAGAGCAGCCAGACAACCTTGCACGGGAAACACATTTGGCAATCCGCCCACATGGCAAATTAATACTAAAGCTTCTAGGACATCCAGTTCTTTTAACTTCTTTAACAAGTTGTTATTTCCAAATAAGAATGGTAACTCAATACAAAAAAACTGATTTTTTTTTCCTTTGAGAATGAAGCATAGCATTTACTCAAAACGTAGCAAAACCATCACACCCAAAATGCTAGCTTTTTTCAAAAATTAAGGAAAAGTTTAAAAATGGGTGTTAAGTAAACTGAGAATTACAATTAAACCCTTACATTCCAACTTCATATTTAGTATAAGGACCTCATATTTCTGAACAAGTGTCATAGAAAAAGTACTAATTAGAAATAATATTAACATACACAAAAACGTACCCTAGAAGATTTTTCTCAACTGAATTATTTCCTTTAAAAATATTTTAATGGATTTAAATATTATCACCTAGGTATCATATTGGATATGCCAAAACTGTTCTGTGTAATATGCCAAATTTATTCCATAGACTCATAAACTGAAGTAAAAATATCTTCTTTGTATATGATAAAATGTTACTGTTTATTTGGGTTGAGAAAAGAATGTGGAATATAAAGGTTCAAGGCCAGGTTGGATGAGGCTTTGAGCAACCTGGTCTAGTGGAAGGTGACCCTGCTGATGGCAGGGGGGTTGGAACTGGATGATCTTTAAGGTCCCTTCCAACCCTATGATTCTCAAGTGGGATCCTTACCTGTGGTGGAGTATAAGGCATTATGTCCAGTTCACTAGCTAATGGGGTCTGAAGCTGAGGCATCGAAGGTGTTTCAGTCATATCACCTTCCTCTTCTCCCATCTCTTCCATGTCCTCATCACCTCCTTCCAACTCAGCAAATTTTGCTTCTAGCTGCTGAATCTTCTTTTCCAGTAGTGGAGATGGTTCCTTCTGAGGAACTATGGGTTTTCTGAAAGGTGGAAGAGGAAGACAAAACGCAGATAAGAATACACCCATACTTTACAGGAGATACCACATATTTTTTAAGAGAAAACCAACTTTTCTTCCTTTATCATTGAACAATATGGAAAAAATGGTGACCCAGGATGTGCCTGTGCTTCATTTCAGAACACTGAACAGAAATCATTCAGTGTCCACAGACAGTGTTTCATTTCAGTCACTTCTATGAAGGATTTTTAATTTTATTTTTTTTTTAGTTTGAAAGGGGATTTCAATGCAGTAAATACTTCATTTCTGCAACAGAAGGCAGTTAACACCAGATCTTCCTTAGATTTTTCATTTTAATTAAGTTAGAACTTAATACTTTTATTAATATCACATGTTCACCAACTGGAAAGCTATTTGTCACCCATGCTGAGGACTGAAGTATTTTAATGACATCCAAGAGAATATACCAATCTGTAATGTAAGGACTTTACTAAAGTCAGGAGAAGAAAAAAAACATCCACTGGTATTAAGACCATGAAAAGACTGATGTTATCTGGACTTCTTCCCCAAAAGTATGTTTAGTCATAATTCATTTTCTCCTACAACTATGACTTAAATATGTGCTGGGTCTGGCTGGGATGGAGTTAATTTTCTGCACAGTAGCCTGTATGGTTCTGTGTTTTGGATTTGTGACCACAACAGTGTTGATAACACATCAGTGTTGTAGTTATCGCTGAACAGTGTTGGCACATTGTCAAGGTCTTTTCTTTTTCCCATGCTGCCCCCCCAGGCAAGAAGCTGGGAGGGGAGACAATCAGGACAGCTGACTCAAACTGACCAAAGGGATATTCCACACCATATGACATCATGCTCAGTGATAAAAGCTGAAGGAAAGGAGGAGGAACAGGGGGATGTTTGGAGTTATGGTGTCTGTCTTTCCAAGCAACCACTACGCATGCTGAGACCTCGCTTTCCAGGGAATGTCTAAACATCTGCCTGCTGATGGAAAGTAGTGAATGAATTCCTTATTTTGCTTTGTTTGTGTGTGCAGTTTTGCTTCACTTATTAAAGTGTCTTTATCTTGACCCAGGAGTTTTTTTTCCTTTTGCCTTTCCAACTCTCTCCCTCATCCTGCTGTGAAGTAAGCGAGTGGCTGGGTGGGAGCTTAGCTGCCAACCAGGGTCAGACAACCACAATACAGAAGAGTAGAAGAGTGCTCAGGTGCTCATTCTCATCATATTTTTACCTAAAATAGTATATTTCATCATCTACAACTTTTGCAGAGAGTGAAAACCTCTTCAGCCCCTTAAATTTCTTCATTTGTTTGTCGCTTTCATTGTAGCGGCTCTCACAAAGAAAAACATCATTTTCAGAGATTTCTGTTGGTCTGCAGGAGAGGAAGTCTTTGAATGACAGGACAGCACACTTTCCTGCAGAAATGAAAGAGCTGGGTGAGAAGGCAGCCACACTTGCAGACATTTTGCAGAAAGTGTGGAAACTCAAGGTTTTGCCAGTCTCATAAGTGTGGAAGATTCCCAGTATTTGGCACAACTACAGAAAATACACCAATCAATATCCTTATTAAATAATCCACTCATGAGAAACTACATGAACTTAATGCAGCTTTTGTATTTTTTTAAGGAACAAGAAAACCTGCAAAATAACAAAACCCCACGATCACTAGTCAGTTAACTATATTTAGCACAGCTTCATAACTATAAAATAAAGTACATAGTCATCAGCTTATACAACAAAACAAATTTTAACCTCCTTCTGGACTGACTTTCCAGCTAACACATACTGGAATAATTACATTATTAAGCGAGAATAATGGAGTTTGCTGTTCTCTGGCTGCAGACAATGCTCCCTTTGATATCATACATGTAAGTCCCTTATTTTAAAAAAGCTTCCTTAATGCATATTAGAAATGGACTGAATAGTCTCTCCTCCCCCACTTAATATGAAAAAACCATACTTGGAATCAAACCTACATATAGCTATAAATGACTTCAGATTGTATAGGAAAAGAAAAACAGTGTCCATTGGATTTAAAGTTGTTAATAATTACCCAAAATGCAAGTCATTGGACATGTCTCCTCCAAGTTACTCAAAAACACTTCCTTCTTGTAGAACATTTTAGTTGGTTCATGTTCAGTTTCTTCAGGATGTATAAAGATCGGACCAAAGAAATACGCAGCTCCATCTCGCACCCACATCTTTTCAATTCTGGAAAGAAAATCAAACTACTGACATAAATGAAAGGCCATCCCTCCTAAATGAGACAGCTGGACACACTAGGTTGTTGAGGAACACTGTCACTGAAAAACAGAGCAGCCTATTCCAACTGTACAACTGTATCACCTTTTTACTAGGTGGCTAAACTTCTACCTCAATCTATTTTAAGAGCCTGTAACATTTAGTTTTACTCAGAGGATTTTTTTTTACCCCATCCTCTTTTATACTTTATGCAACAAGCCTGTCTTTTGTCCAAGCTATTTTTATAGACACAAAGAAAGAAGTTGCACCTACCTTCCCACCCGAGGTCGCACTAACCCATGGGATTTTATGAAGACACAGTCCCCAACCTTAAGCCACATATCATTGTAGCAGAGCTGTTCAAAGTAATGGCAACCAGGTTCTCCATTAGACATTTCTACTGGAACATCTTCTTTGTCCTGCAGAAGAATATGCATTTAGAAACTTGTGGAAGAAGGAAAACCAAACACATAAATAAAAAGATGCTAGGTGCAAGTAAAAGACTTCACCTTTTATTGGTAACGTAAGGATAAAGCAAACACTAAAGAGAGCTGGACATGTGAAAATGAGGGGGCCTTGAAATATAAAAATGAAATAGCAAAGCCAAAGACACCCTCCATGTACGTCACAAGCTCTCCTATTTCACAAAGCTGTCGTTTCACCAGAACAGTAATTTACAGGTCCTTTTTTGTTCTACTGCTTCCAAGTCAACTGACCAAGCCATGCCTTGTCATCTTATTTTGATGAGTTTTTTTAAAGTGCAATAACATGTTTAAGAGACAAGACCTGAGGATATGGCCAAGTTAACACAGGCAGAAATTTAATAATTCAACTCTCATATACAATAAAATGAACACGCCATGTATTGCTTGCAAAATCATACCATTTGCTCTACTTAATTTCTTACTTTTTAGCCAAAACCCACATTGTGCCTCATGTGACCCTTTAGTCTCGGATTTCAGAAAGCCAATGAAAACACAGGCTATCTCCCCAAAGGTGTAGAAGGAAAAGATTCTACAAGTTTTCATCCTCTTGGCAGAAATAATCCCTTCTTTTATCATGATGTGGATAAATACAATAATATATACTAAGTGTCTGATTAAAGCTGACAATGAGTGTGACAGGGTATTGTGTTCGGAGGTTCTGTTAGAGAACTTGGTGTAAAGCAGATTTATTTTATGACTCTAAGTTTATTTTTTATGGCTCTAGATTTATTTTAGAGAAATTTAATTCAATTTAATTGAATTGAATACATTTATTTAAATTTATTTATGACTCTAAATACAATAAAATAAACCATTTTACCCAGTATCTCGGACAGAAATATTCCTAAGCATTTCAACAATAAACTGCTCAGTAGCAAATCATAAATAGGCCACAAACAACAGAATATTATGTATTGCTCACTGCTGCCTAGCTACTGACTATTGTACTGAAATACTACATAATAAAACCTTTCAGCATTGCCATAAACTAAAATTATTTTAGTTCTACTGATTCTTTAGGCTTAAGGCAAGCTTTAATAAAAATGTAATTTTATTTTCTGAAGTGGTATAAAAAAAATTACAAAAATCCAACCCCTTCACAAGATCACAAGAAGGCATTTCTAGAATCTAAAAATATGTACAGTACACACTTTATTTTCTGTTTAGTCTATTTATATTTGTTTGTATTTATTTACAAATGTGTGTAACATAATTTATAACAGAAGCATTATATTTATTTATATTTTATTGTGTCTGGATGCTGTGAAACCAAAGTCATCAAGGCTCACATCTTGTCATTCTTTACCTGTCAAACATAATGGATATTCCACTTGTTACCTTACGTACCTTTTCAAGATGAAGGATACTTTCTCCCACCTTACTGTCCTCCAATGTTTCAGTGTGTTTCTCCTCATCTACTTTGTCTGTATTAGCAAACACAGAAGCAACTCGGACCACGGGCAGGGGCACATCTCGTGGGACAAATCTTACAGAGCTTACAGGCATAGTCCACAGTTTAATCTTTTTAAAAGATTTTGTCTTTGCAGAATAACGTGACTCGCAGACATAGACATCCTCATCTCTGAAGTTTTCAGGACACAATTTAAAATATTCCTGCAGATTCAAGAAAAAATATTAAGTATTTCAGCAATACACACACACCCCCCACAGACACACAGTGAACTAACTCCCTCTCATGCTTTCTGTTTCTTTTATAAATTTCTGTCAGAAACACTTTTAGACTAATAAAGTTTTTATGCCAAGTTCTTTTCTTCCAGTATGACATCCAAGTTACATTAAAAATTAAAAGCAAACAAGAAGTCCCACCCTTAGAGAAGAAGCTAAATTCAGTACAGGTTATTGTGTGAGAAAAGTTAGGGTTTATTCATTTACCAAAACGGTACATTAACAAATACAAGATCTGCAGCCTAAAATCCCCTTTGCAAGATTTCTGAGCTTTGACTTGGAAAGAGGTCAGGATCACCAAGTTGTGGGGAGGGGAGGAGAGGAGTAAACTCCATGCTCATTGCTATGCAACTGTGATACCCATTCATGTACCCAGCAGCTGTGACACTTTGTTCCATACAAACACACTACCTTCAAACAACTGCCTGAGATAAGTATGTGGCCAACAAGCCAAAAACCCTCAGCACAAGGATGATGTGGAATCAAACTTGAGACAAAGATGAAAGACTTCATCCTCTCACTAAGCCGTTCAAATCTCCCTCTCTACCAAACCTAAATCTCCATGCTTCTATGGGAACCTTTATGAAGTTAGCTGCAATTTCTCTACTACACACTCTGAAAAATCAGTTAGCTAATTATCTAATAAGCATATGATTCTACAAACCAACCAGCACTGGCAAACACCATCACTTGGATGAACCACCTATCTCGTGAAGGAAATGAAGATTACAAACAGTACACAGGAGCAACTCCTATTTTATTTAAGTATAAGCAGAATGGCTCTATGTTAGAATGTCTACAGTTCTTCATGAAAATAGCAGAGAATACATTATTTGCTTAACAGATTAGTCTGAATAGTCTCTCACCTTGACAAACATGACCACACATTTGCCTAAAATTTTGCTAACAGGAACTTTATTGTAATAGTCACTTTTAAAAACTTCTTTCTCCAAGAATTTACGTGTTGCAAGATGAAACGTTTCATTTGGTCGATAAAACCAACAGCCATAGAGCCATTTCTCTCCTTTAAAAAAAAAAAAAAAAACAAAACAAAAAAGAGAAAGGAGAAAGAAAGAGATAAAGATGAAAAATATTCTCTAGTGCATGAGCAAGAAAAAACAATGATAGATTGACTGATTAATCAAATAGCCATGTAGTCATTTATACTGTGAGTAAACTGCTTTAAAACAGAACAAGATTCCTTAACTGTTTCAGGTAAGGAAAACTAGGTTGCTTAAAAAGCCTGACAACTGTTTTTTTCCCCAGTAAAACCTGACTTAGCAAAATAAAGGAGGAATCAGTTCTTATTTATAAATCTTGATTTTCAGGCCTTGAAATGGCTTCAAAGTCTACACAATGATCACCTGATTATTTGAAGAAGCTTGGATAACTGGTTTCAAGGTTTTTTTAAGAACTATTTCTTCCATGTTACATTGTGGCAAATTCAAATTGTTAACAATGATTTATAAAGAAGTTACAAATACGTAATATTTTTCTAAATTAAAAAAACCCAAACCTGTAATCTGTAGACTGAACCCAAATAAAAAGTGCTGTTCACTTTCTCTGTCACAGACAAACAAACTAAAGAAACGTCAAACTGGCCAACCATCCATCTGCCTGAATACACTGCATCCAACTGAGTGAGCAGGACAGGCTTTTAGTGACCAGGCTTTTAGTCACTGCCTTAAGGGTGTTAGAGAGCTATTCTCTATCTGGCTATTATTTGCTGTTTATTCCCTTTATTATTTGGTTTAGACCTGTTGTACATGGACTTGTCCCATTCATTTTTGAACCTGCTGATATACTCTGCCTCCAGGAGGCTTACTACCCCCTATATTAAAAAGCCAAACACTTTCAAGTGTTTTAATTTGATTTATTAGTGTCAATGAGTGGCCTCTAACTCTAGTACTGCTGGATTTGTTGAATAGGATTTTTGCATTCACCTTTATCTACCCATTTCATGATTTTGCAAACATTAATTATATTCTACCTTACAGTTCTCCACCCAAAATTTCAGAGTCAGTCTTTTTAATCTGCCCTTGTAACACACCCGTTCCCTCCCTTTAAAAAAAAGTGCAACAAAAATGCTTTACTCCACTACACCCCACTGTAGTTCTCAGCAACTGTAGTTTCCAGGATTGCTGAGAGTGCACCATGTTTATCTGATACTCTTGTCGTATCTCTAACCTTCCTTAAGGAAAGTACCTGCTGCAAACAGAAGGCATCACTGATGAGAAAAAAAACCCAAAATATTACTTGTTATAGCTTGATTTGGTCTAGAAAATGCAAGATTCGGCTCAATTCTGAAATTTAACAAAGGTAAGTTCTGAAATTGAGTTGTTCTGTGGAACATTTGCAATTAAACATGTTCAACTTTGGTTCAGATTTCTCAGCACAGATAAACACCATGTGCTGTTCTATGCTTAAATTACAAAGAGCCCATCTCACTTAGAAGAGCATATTCTCTGGGATGCTTACAATTTGAGAGTAGGTAGAAATGAACAACAAAAAATCATGTGCTCATCCAAGAATATTTGTAATATTCTTTGGAACAAACCAACTCAGAAACAAGAAAAATACTCACTAGTCCACACATACTTCTGCAAATAAAATAAGTAACATCTACATAGAAAAAGCTGAAGTTAGAAGTTTTAAATAGTAGTAAGAAGTTGTTTCATCATATTGTTCTCCTATAGCAAAGACATCCTTACCAGCTGAATCTTCCCACAGCCTCTCAATACAGACTATATGAGGTTGCAAGTTGGCTTCAGCAGGCTCCACATACACGTAATCTCCTACATGGTACATGCTGTTCTTGAAGCTGCAATCCTGGCTGTAGGTCCGATGCAAGCTCGACAGCCCAGATGATCCAGAAGAATCTTCACTCTTTTCAGCTTCTTATTTCAAAAAGGAAAAAACAGATGTTAGTAATGCCACATTTCCATGTTAGCCAAGATTGCTGATATGAATTCGCTCACCCTTTGCCGAGTGCAGAAGTGCCGCATGATACCTGAAGCGTCCCTCTGTCACTCACTCCCAGCATGAAGGAAGTGTCTCAGCGTGTTTTGTGCTGCTAGCCTTTCTGCTGCTGGTGCTGCTGAAGCTTAGGTCTCCCTTCTGCAGCTGAATTTGATTGAGCCCTCACAGTGAGGGAAAAGGAACTCAATGACAACACTGAGCTCAACAGCCTTCAGAAAGGCACAATTTGCTTTCTATGGGGTTTTCAGCTCTCAAAGGAAGACAGAAAAAGGGTATCACAGTTGTTGACCCCTTATAATATACTGAGACTGGTTAGAGCTACCAGACCTAAGGGCTGGAGCACCTCTCCTATGAGGACAGGCTGAGAGAGTTGGGGCTGTTCAGCCTGGAGAAGAGAAGGCTCCGGGGAGATCTTATAGTGGCCTCCCAGTACCTGAAGGGTCTACAAGAAAGCTGGGGAGGGACTTTTTACAAAGGCAGATAGTGATAGAACAAGGGGTAATGGCTTTAAACTGGAAGAGGGGAGGTTTAGATTAGATATTAGGAAGAAGTTCTTCACTGTGAGGGTGGTCAGACACTGGAACAGGTTGCCCAAGGAAGCTGTGGCTGCTCCTCCCTGGAAGTGTTCAAGACCAGGGTTGGATGAGGCTTTGAGCAACCTGGTCTAGTGAAAGGTGACCCTGCTGATGGCAGGGGGGTTGGAACTGGGTGATCTTTAAGGTGCCTTCCAACACAGTCCATTCTATGATTCTGTGACTTTACTGTTGCTGACAGTAGTGCTATATGGGAAGATGAACCATGTTAGACAGACAATTCAAGGACAAAGAGCTAACAGCTCCATTCCCATCTGTGGCACGGGCAATTAGAAAGCTTTATTCATTCCCCTAGACATGCTCCACAACAATTATATGGACAGTAACAGCCAGGAACTGTGAAACATAAAGGACCTTCACAGTAGGTTTCTTGCCCTGCAAAATAGTGCAAGCCCATTCCTCTTCACACAGTAGCCAAGTAAGAAACACAAAAGGCTTATTTAAATATCCTTTCCTTAGCAGTGTTAAAAGCATGATCATAGACAACACCATCTGCACCAAGAAATCAGTATTTGTCAAAAAGGAAAAGACTAAAAGGACAATTGGAGCAGGCATTGCTAAGTTTATCATCAGCAGAAAGCTTTAGTAAAAAAAAATTGTTTTCTTTTATACTATCCTTGAAATAAGACTACTGGAACCCCAAAGTGTTCCAATTAAAGAGTTTACATAAGGTTAGTATCTACCTATATCTCTTTCTTAAAGCCATCTGGCAAGGCTGATAAAGGATCAAAATACAATAAATCCCTCAAAACTTTAAAATACAAGACCCTGGGTGGACAATCAGGTTACTAAGGTCCTTTCAGCAGGTGAAGCTGCAGCAACAGCAGAGCACACAGCATGTGCATAGGTACATTTTTTAATTAAGACATTCAAAATTAATGAAAAGAAAGTAGCTACCTCTCTTCTCCTCCTCTCTTTTGAGCTTATCCTCCTCTATTTCTTTGGGCAGCTTTTCCTTCTTTTCCTTTTCTACGTCGTTGTGAAGATGCTTGGTGGTATAGCTGAGAGCAGGTGACAGCAGAATCTCTCCGTTCTTACAAAGTTCATCTCGAATTTTAATAAAGAACTGCTGAAGTTCAACTGCATCCTCGTAAATCTCCGAATCAGTTCTGTACAAAAATACACACAACGTGGCAAAAACACAGTTTGTGCAAAGTCAAACAGTATCCTAAACACGCACTTAGTGATAAAACTAAAGATTCACTCCACCAATAGATTTCTGTGCTTATTCATAACAAGCAGCAGGTAAGTTACACTCCACCTGCTACTCTGCTGTCAGTTTGTGTTACAGTTTACCTAAAACAGTGTTTTTATATACACCAGTCCTGAAATACCATAAAAAACAAAAGTAACCAAAACTAGTTTTGGTAGCAACCAAAACTACTTGCCACTGGACCTCTACAATCTGTTAACTTCTGAAGACTTAAGTAACCATATTATTATTAACAAGACTGACTTATTTTAATTACCCATACTCTTATTAGTATATTTTAATATCATTTTTTAACTCCTCTCCTTCAGAGTCAAAAATCTAACCTGCACATCCACAAGTATGCTACCTAATTCAAGTAAAACACTGACAGAAGTTGCAAGAGTTCATAATTTTTGCACAGTATTGCCATAACTCATACAACTCCAAAGGAGTAATCTATTAGTGAAGCAGTCAGCGAACAGCTCCTCCTCTTTGCTTTTTCCAGTTTGAAAGTTAGCACAAACCTGGTTTTTATGAGGTGTGCCTTTGGAAGGTTAATGTCAAAATCACCTCATGGCAGAAACCTAACTTCTTCCTTGTTTTTAAACAAAAGCTGGAGACCTTACACAGCTTTTGAGATTTAGTTTTCTAAACAGCCATATCAAGGAAAGCGAACACCTTAAAAAAAAACCCTTCAGCCTTTGTCTAACATCAACATGCAAAACTCATGTGATAAGACAAAGGATACCTGAAAAACATGGCTTTGCTCACCTGTTCATTCTCCTTGCCCTCTCCAGTACCTCAAACATATTCTCCTGGAACAAGTCCAATCTTCTATAGCGATTATTTTCAACATTTTTTCGGATAATATCAAAAGTCAGAG